>NC_142245.1:22151731-22307981 GCF_052056855.1 Sturnus vulgaris
TGTCAGTGATATTTAACTTGGAATATTTTCAGCCCACAATAAAGTAAACCCCAGTAAATATATTTATTGCTGTAACAAAGGATCAATTACATCTTATCTCCAAAAATTGAGATTTCTCAATGTAGACCATCATAACATGCATTCTGGGAATCTTCATGGGTAATTAACTCAAGAAATGCCATTGCTATAACTCATCTCTCTTTAATCAATTTCTCTTATTATGAAGTATAAGCCTCTTGCTTCAGTTTTATTTTTGAAAATTCAATAGCTCTTGCCTTCACTCCCTTGCTGCATGCAGCTTTCACTGGAGTAATTTTCTTCTTCCCTCAGCACTGTGGGAGAGCAGGGCCAGGCATGAGAGCCACAAACAGTGTCCCCATGCCCTGGGCCATGCTGCTCCTCATGAAAGTGTACTTGGCAGCACATCTCTTGTAATCAGCACCCTACCAGGACCTGGCACTCAATATGCCATAATGAAATAGCAATCTCTAAATGCATGGTATGCCCAGCTAAGAGGCATGATACAAATATAAATACAACCACAGCAAAACTATGGAGATGTTATCTGTGCGTGTGCTGAATCTGAAGTGAAGCAAGCATCACATGTCCAGAGTACACAAAACTACAAGGAAAGATCTCAAAGTGTGTCAAAAGCCATCAGTTGTTTAGTTTTTCTGAAATTCTCAGAACAAGATGCTCTTTCCTATTCATTATTGCACACATTACCACAGCAGACTTTTAGAAGTCTGATCAATATAGAAGCTCAATATTACAGACTGTTGCTAGGGCAGATTCAGGAACATCACCAGCATAACTTTAACTGAGAGAAAGGAAGAGATCAAATTGCATTCAGAACCAGGTCGCTCATTTCCATCTCCTCCTTACACCAATACCACTCTTTATATATCCCTGAGACTCTGAATTACTACAGAGAGACTGTACTCTCACCTTTTATTTTGGGGTTTTTTTGGTTGGGTATTTTTGTTCTGTTGCTAGTCAAATTTGACTGGAGACATGCAGTTGTTTCGACTGTAGAAAGATTTTATATTTCTCCCCATCTCATAGAAATTATTAAAAGCAATCACCTTTTTGAACACGGCTGCTCACTTTCAAACAGACTTTTCTACACCTCTTGGAAGTACTGGAAAAGAAACCTCTTAATGCAAGACAGATTTCTATTCAGATGCTTCCCTTGCCATTTTTGTAGCTCTCTGAATTCTTCCTGAAGTTTAGACAACAAATCTAGGGGCTGTTTTCCAGTAATATACCTTTTAGCAACATCTGCAGCAGTAGCACCACTTTCCTACAGAAACTTGATGATTCCCCACTTGCACATCTTAGAATTGTTACCCTTATTAATCACTGCCTTGCAAAATTAATTAGCATACTTTAACACTACACTTTTCTCCCACAAGTATTTCCAATTCAGTGCTTTCTAGGAACAGACTTCCATCACATCAGCCTGACCATATCAGTAAGCTAGTGGATATCAAATTTGTAAGACTGCTGCAGTTAAGTTTGTTTTTTGGGTATTGCTTGGTTGGGGTTTTGGGTTTTTGTTTGAGACATGTTTGGGATTTTTTTTGTTTGTTTGTTTTGGGGTGTTTGTTTGTTTGTTTTTGGTTTTGCTTGTTTTTCTTTTATGTTTTGGATTGTTTGTCTGTTCTCTGTCACTGAGAGTTGGGAGTGTTGGTTGGTTTGGGGGGGGGGATATAAGAAAAGTCCAAACCGTAGTTTTCTTCAACAGAAGCTGACCCATCTCACTTGAAACAATGCAAAATGGACCAGCAAGTGACTCTGATCACCAGGCTGAAGAGTTATTCTCTGCCATCTTCAATTCTAAGTGAACAGATTTTGTTTCCTGAAACAGGGAGAACCAGGTCAAGAGTTCATTGAACAACTGAACAAGTTCTTCCTCCTCTTTGGTCACCCTCACTACACAGCCTCTGAGGGCAATCTCTTTTCATGGAGGTTGAAAACCCTTCAAAACTGTTTCTCTCTCGAGTCCACTAATTTTTTCATCTTTTCATGCATACAGCCAACATCTAGGGTCCCTCTTTGGGGGATCAAAAGTTTGGGCTCTTTGGGCTCAAGTTCTCTTTATGCTGGGTCCATTATGCTGGGTGAGCAACTTCAGCCTGAAGCTAATAAAAAGACAACAAATAATATAGGGAGTGCAATAATCTCCATGGCATCATCATGACAAGTCTAATTCTGTTTTGACAGACTTGAGTGACAGCTCTGTCACTGGTGCCAAGAAGATTAAACTAAATGATGATTCAGATGAGTCAAATTTGTTGAATTTGTTTATAAATATCAAATATAGCAACTGCCTCTTGAATTTCCACAAGAAGCAAATGTGCTATTTATCATGAAATTTTAGGCTTTGTCTTTAAAGCTGGGTGCATGTTGTTCAATTGAAAAGACTGACAAGCAGCATGAAAAAATCACTTGCCTAAACTGAGCCAATGTCTAACATAAGTCTGTCACCTGAACTCCTGATGCAGAGTGAAGAGAACAGCATCTATAGCCCAAATAACTAAGATTGTTGGTTGGGTAGGCATTTTTGCTAAAAACGCCAGAATTCAGAAGCTGCTGCATACAGAAGTAAAAGAAAAAATATGACAAGGAAAAAAAATCCTGCTGAAAAATTTACCTTTCAAAGAAACTAAAATCAGAACACTTTAAAAGTGCTCTGAGTAATCAGTGTAGAGAATAATGAAGAGGAGGGAGTTTAAGGCAAGCTAGTATAGCTGAGGCTGAACTTCAGAGACAGATCGCCTACTTAAGATTACAGCACACAGCATGTTCCAGTGACTTTCTGACATTTCATCTATCTTACTGTATGAGCTGCTTCCAGATCTATCCTTCTAAAACTCCCACTTCTGTCTCTACTTGTCTTTCACTTCCCTCCTCATTTGATGCATTCAAAATTCTCCAGAGTTTCAGGAGACAAAAGCCACCTGAGCAACTGACTGACATACTGGTTATCTGGATTTTAATATCAAAATACAGTAGTTCTGTGCATTAGTTCATTTCTGATCAGATATTTTTTTGTCTCAGATCCACTTGTATATGACAAACTTTCCTGGCAAGTATACTGAAAAAAAGAGAGATGTTTTATTTTGTTGAAACAGTGAAATGCATTATTACCTCAAATTCTTATGTAAACTGCTTCTGATAACAACACAACTACATTAAAATATATGAATAGAACTACATTTTAGGTGATATTCATTAACAGCACGTTTTCTCCCTGGAATAAGAAGGACTTCCCTCCACGCCCTAAAAATGATAATATTTATTGATACTTTTTACTTTAGACTACTAAAACATATTACAGCTGCCTATCAATAAAGATATACCCCTAATGATATATAGTTTTGGTTGTTGGGGGGAAGTAAAGAACAACACTTACAACCTCTCTGTCTCATTCTGGACTCAGGTAATATTCTCTAGATTTTGCTGCTTAGTCTTAAGACTGCTGAAGCCAGCACAGCTGATCACTACTGAATGATCTGCTCCTTCCTGTATCTAAAATATGTTAGACTACTGTTTTCTTCATGGAAAGTAGAATACAAGTCCTATACAAAACCTTGTTTATTTGCTGATACCCATAACAATCCCCATAATTTTCAGGAAGATATTCAGCATCCTATTCCCTAGGAAATATATTAAACTGCTTCAGTTTTCAGAGTGCATTGATCACAGTTCTATAGGTTTTTCACGGACTCTGTATCTGAATAAATTTTAATATATAACATTGTTTCCCACGTCAATGGTCACTTTTAGGTTTAAGGGGCTATTTCCCAAGGACTGACAATATTTCCCCAAGACAGTTAAAAAAATACACCTTGTACTTTGAACTAGGGTTTTTCATTGCACTCATGGATATTGGAACTCCAGAGAGGTTCCTCTGCTATAATCTGCATCCATAGAAGCTGGAACAGTCCACTGCAAATTTAGGTTTAACTGGAAAGAAAGACAAAATATTTGGTCTCATCTGGCTTCTGCTGGTACAGAAGAAACTTCACAACTACATTTCCACTAGACTCCTTCAGAATAGCTGAGGAGTTCACTTCACTCAGATTTTTCCAGGCAGATAGCAAAAATGAGCTAAGAGCAGCAGTTTTTATCATAAAATGAAACATGTAAAAGTGAACATTTTTAAAATGCTTATAGCGAATCTTATAACAAAATGCAATATATTATTTTCTTCCTACAAAGATTCAATAGGATAGAAGACAGATTTTATTTTTTGTATTTTGTAACTGTCACACAACTTTAGGTGTATCATACATAATTCAATTATCAAATTGGTCTCTGCCATTGTTAAAACTATAAAATCTTAAACTCCTAAAGCATTTTATTTCTGCTATGAATTCTCATGCATGCCTGAGCAATGGGTTAAGAAGTAGGGAGGGAGATTTCTGACCATCAGAGATATGATTAATTGAATTATGTTATGTCTGTCTTTAATCTAACCTAACACACATGAGACTTGTATACAGCAGAATTCCCAATACCTGCTTCAGCCAAGAGAATTTGGATATATCTGAAGAATGAGGTTTTCCTTGCTGTAGACAAAATGAATATGCTTGTTTAGGCTATAAAGGTGAGAAAGAATGAAAAGATGGACTAAGTTACACATTCCCAGTGTCTGAGAAAAGAAAGCTCAGCACTGCACTGCATAACCTGGCAAACAGTTTTCCCTGATAAAAATAGGAATGCTTTTGATGTGCTAGAGGTATTCTTGGGTTTTTCAATAAATGTGTCTTTAAATCCTTTCCAGAGTTAGTCTATATTGAAATGGCTTCACAAAGAGCTACAAATTTCAAACATTCTTAATATATTATCATCATTATAAGATTAAAACATCAGTGTTATATAGTCAACTATATAGTCAAGATACTATGATCTCTGGATAACAGAAAAGAATATGAGAAAACTGAGGTTAAAGATCAGATTAGTTCTAGGAAGTAGTGTGAAGAACTAAAATGTGTCAACAGTGTCTGAGAAAATACAGCAAAAACAAGCCTGAAGAATATTTTTGCATAGTCTGAAGTCATAGTGCCTCAATCACACCATATTTTTTCCAAAACATCCAGACAGAAGTAACTCAGGGAAACTAAAGACAATATAGGAAATGCCTCAAGTTGAGAACAGTTAGACAGCAATATACTGCCCAGAGGTAACACCACTCTTAGAACCATCTTAGAATATCCTGAGCTGGAAGGGACCCACAAGGATCATTTAAATCCAACCCTTGGTCCCGCACAAAAATTCCAATGTGTGCCTGAGAGCAGTGTCCAAATGCTTCATGAAGTCTGGCAGGCTTGGTGCTATGACCACTTCCCTAGGGAGCCTGTTCCAGTGCTCTCCTACTTTTCCTATTGCAGAGGAGAAAATGGGTGAGACTAACCTAATTCTTAAGCTCAAAATAAGCAAACACAACCATGCAGTTACTGGCATTTGAAGTGATGCACTGGTTTCCCTGCAGCCGGTGTAAGCCTTGTAAGGCTGGCTGCTAAAGGCACCCTCGGTGCTTTTCTAGAAAACACAGCTGTGATCCTGCCAGCTGTTGAACCTGCAAACGGGAATCCTCAGATGATACCTGCTGCTCCCTACCCGTGGAGGGCACTGGTAAAGCCCATTGTGGAAGGGAAGTCATAAATACCGTGGAAGGGAAATCATAAATACCCTTTCAAATTTACAGCATGTGGCAAGAGATGACACTCTTGAAGTGAAACTGTTCAAATAAATATCGTCCTCTGCTTCAGGGCTAAGTGGTTATGAATTGCCTGCTAAAAGTGTGCTTACAGCAGACACCGTGCTGTCTCTAACCCCAGAGCCATGAGCAAAACAAGGGCAATGGAAAAGGGCTTCCCATCCCACATTCCTTACAAAGTGGCTTTAATCCTGCCCAAGATCCCAGCTCCCACCCTCCTGCCTGCTGCCAGCAGTGTTCCTGCTCAGAAGGTGGCAGGCGCCCTGAGGGACTGCAGGCACTGAAAGCTTGTAGGGGTAAGCTACCCTTCGGAGCAAAGGCTTTGGGAACTCAAGCATTGCCAGGAATACATCTAGGCATTGATGCCATGCCCTACAGCTAGGAAAACTATTCAAAACAATGTAAGTAGCAGGCCACTGCACAGTGGCCAACATATTCATTCCATCAAAAACAAATTAGAGTTTTTATGTTTGAGTAGCATAAATCAACTGATGCGTGCAAAAGAACTCAAGCTAAATTAGAGGGAAATAATATGTTGCTTCAAACAAAATTAATTTCCCAGACTTCCAGTAAAATCTGAACTATGCACGCTACAATTGAAGGAAATTTTATTTACCCTCTAACATTTTCAAAACCAGGACATTTTCTTAAATGACAAAACTTCAAGTTTTGTTGTTATATCATTGGAATAATAAATACAAGTGAAAATAACTGAAATTTACAGGTGAAAACATATTTCAATTGAAAGCAATATGCTTGACAACAAACACCAAATTATTCTGTGGAAGCTATTATGGCAAAATACACCCAGGGATATTTAAATAATTCATTCCAATACCTAGCATGATACAAAAACATTTATTACCACTATAAAGAACGGTATTTCAGATATAGCCACTTACTTTCTTTACATACCTGCATCCCTTACATAAACAAAGCAGAATAATTTTTGCCTTAAAAATTAAGGCCTACATTCTACTACCTAGAACAGTAGTTTAAGACTTTTTCCCCCATAAATCAAGTGCAACTGTTCATATACACTTAATTTAATAATATATTTAATCTAATTTTCTTTGCAGACATGTGAAAATAAAACACTGTATGTTTGAGTGGACTGCTACATAGTTTCTTGCAGCATTACAGTTCATACACAAATAGCTTTGACCCTAAGAGCAAAAGCATCCACAAGCTTTCTTGGCTTCTATTCAAAGTTTTTAAAAAGGAATATTTCTTCCCTTTTCAAAATATTCTTACCTCTTCCTTTGTCTTTTTTGATATGACCCTTAGCCAGTCTCCAATCATGCTGAGGACAGCTGCAAAGTAAGCAAGCCCAACAAGGATCCAGAACCACACCACTGGCTTATAAAAATCTAGGTATTCAATATCTGATCCCCCTGAAAAACAATATAGATGCAAAGATGTTAAAATTAAATTAATTTTCCTTTAAAAAAAAAGTTAAATTTCTTACACCTTCTGTATTTTTACCCATGCAAAAATTCCTAGCAAAATATTTTGTTGAATTTGAACAAATTATATAAACAGACACACTCTTGAAAGCAATGTCTGGAGTACACAAATTTTAGACAAAGATTGTTAACAACTCATAATAATTATTGAATGAACACAAACTGATTCAACTTCTGATATACTGTCATTTAAGACAGAGGTCATTGAAGACAGCTTGAGTGAAATAACTTCCCACCTGCTCCAAATAATGATGCTGCATCAGAGTTTAAAGTATTGTTCCAAAGTATGCAATGCGGTCATACCCTGAGAAATCTGTTTTTGCAAGAACTTTAAAACATCTCAATACTTACATAAAACCTTAGACTCAGTAAAAAAAAAAAAAAGAGTAGCACCTGCATTAAGAAGTGTCCCTGGTGGGTAGGCAAACATTATCATCTCCATTCTACAGAAGGAAACCAGAGTGCAAGGACTTGAGTTGAACTGATCATAAACTTCCCCCCGCCCCCACAAAAAAAAGAAAAAGGTTGAATTAGAAGTTCTGCTGAAAGCAAATTTTTTTTTGAATCCCACTGCCATCAGCACCAATCACTTCACTTCAGTGTTAAAACATAAAGAAAGGATAAATTTCAGAGGTGTCTGTAATACAGCTTTCAGGTATAATACAGCCATAAGGAACAGATGTCTTATTTCCACACAAAAGAAAGTTATGTTCATCCAGAGCTCTTGACAACACCAAATAGCTCACATTTCACATTTTTCCATGCAGTAAAACAGAAGCCTTAAACTTGGAATTCAGCTGTGTTACAACAAATAAAACCAGTCTTTTAGCTTGGGCTGCTGCAAGAAGTTTGATGGGTGTATCTGCCCATAATTGAAGAGAGTCTACAGTAAAATGTTCTCAGGCACATTACAGTAGCCTGCACAGGTACATAATACTTTGTTCTATGGATCTGCATCCTATCCTGAAACAAATCAAGGGAAAATTGGCCCCAAAATATCAAGCACCTTGTTACAGTACTGCAACTGACTCTCATGGAGAATAATGTTTTTGCTTAGCTTTATTATCACAGAGATTACATGCAAATAAAGAATTTTACTGATGGATAGCTTTGTGTGGAAGCCCTTACAGACAGAAATTTTACTCTTTTCATGTCAATTACATATTTTCATTTAAAATTTTTTTAAATGCATTGAGCTGCAGTGGTTTACTCAACTCTCCAAGAGATGAACCCACAATGTGAAAGTGGATATACTTTGATGCCTTTGTAGTCCCAAGCAGAAGACAGGGCTCTGTTGGAATAGAAAAATCCAGCCACAACAGGGCTGAGTTTGTCACAGCACAAGACAAACAAAACACCAAATCATTTGTTAACAACGTTCATCTCATGTCAATCTAGTAAAATAGTATTTCAGGGATGATTCACCCCAAATTTCTTGTAATTCAAAAAATGGTTGATTACCACGATGTCTTTGCTATAGTAAGGGGCCACACTTCCAGAGGTGGGTCATCATCTCCTTCTGCTGTTCATACAATCCACGATAAAGTATCATAGAAAGCATCCACATAGTTGGTTTTTAGTTTTTTGGCATATTTTGCATATAAACTGAAACGGGAACCTAGCTCTTCCAGTCTGCAGGAAGCACCTCCTTCACAGTTTATACTTATTTTATTTACAGCAAAGTTAATCACTGGGACAGGAGTTAGGACATATTCATGTTCAACCAAGTTTTCCATGCTGTCTGGCCAGGAGAGGGCTCCATCTAGCCATGCCCAAAGGAGCTCAGCTTTCCTGAAGTTAAAGGGACAAAAGGTATCCAAAGAAATACTCTAGGACAGGGCTTCAAAGCTAAAACCTTTATTAGTTGTTGAGCTTCTGAACTTCAAGGACTCCTTGGATGAATTCACAATTTAATCAAATCTCAAGGAGAGAGAGACATACCTGAAGATGTTTGTCCTGACATAACTACTGTCTCCTGGGATGCTCAAACTGCCTTAATGAAGTTACCTGGGAATGTCATTAAATAGGATGTCATAGAGAAATGTGATCACAACTCAACTGTACTGAATTTAAACTACAAGAATTCATTTACTACCAAATTCACTTAAATGGGTATGAATGCATTTGGGTATGAGTATGCATAGCTAAATGTACTTTTCCTGAAGTATATGAGATAATCTAATGACTTTATGGGCAACATCGTAAAAAGCATATCAATATGATACACTGTTATATTTCTCCTGCAAAGCAAATTGGTTTATGCAGCCCTCTAGGAAGCAAAATGCTGAGAAGGCAGAAGATGAATTTTGTTGCTTGTTTGGCAAACCCAATTTTGTGGGCTAAGGGACAAAACTTTTCCCAGCTTTCTTTAGCCTCTACCCAAAATAGGTTAAAACCACAATGAAGAAGAAATCTAGCATTCTCACTGCCATAATCTATTACCAAGAGCAGCCACAGTTCATCACCAAGATGTTTTCTGGTAAAGATTGGATCTAAAATTGCTTGAGGTCTGTGAGAAATCTAAGAGTTTTCCTATGCATCATCATCACAGGCTATTGTATTGCTGCTGTCACCATTTTTATATCCACCAAATAAATTTTATTTGGGAGTTTCAACACTTCGAAAAACATAAGTTTTTCTATGGCCCAAACATATTCTTTATTAAGGTCAAGAACTCTGTTTCAGTGAAGAAAGGCATTAGTGAATATCTCAGGCATGCTTTAGAACAGATTCTAGTTCTAGGGTAAGAGATCAGGGTTACAAACATATATTTTTTACTTATTTATTTATGTAAAACAAATACTTTAAAAGTAAATAATTTTCTTCATTGTTGCCACTTTTTTCCCGTTCTTTCTACAGTAATTAGCTCAAAATAGAAACATGTAATTATTTCTGTAAAGTTGGTTAGCTTTGCATTTTTACTTCAAAATTAGAAGGAGAGAATAGAAAATGCTGTCAACATTGAGTGTCTTAATTCCATACTAGCAAAAAATTCTGGGTATTCAAGAGTTGGCACTGCAAGCAAGGAAGTGTCTACAATTTTTCATCAGCAGTAAAAATTACTCTGGATATAGAAACATTATATAATCCAGTTTTAATTGCAGAATAACAAATAGCTGTCCACCATCCCTGTGGTGACAAACATGTTTAACCCAGAAATGCCATTTGTCCCCCTCTGAAGAGATATGGAGGTTCAGCCATGCAGCTTGAAAGGAATTTCCTCTGAGGACTGCAAAAAAACCGAACAAAAAAAAAAGGAGAAGAGGAAGAACAACCCATGTGGCAGTGTGGAAAGGCAGAAGGCTGGGGACAAGATATTGCACTGTCAGAGATGGAATGTAAGTAGGCCATAGGAACCACTTGATGCCACTCAGTGGAAAATGGAGAGCTACTTCAGAAAACAAAGCACAGATCTAAAACACTCCCCACATGCTGTCCCGCACACACATCAAGCAGGTCTCTGTCTTCAGCTTAAAGCACAGCTCACACACAGAGAGCCCTATTAGGGACCCTGAGTCCTGAGGGGCCAAAGAGCTCTTCCAAATGCCAGAAAAAGACATGGAGCCTGTGGGAGGGCACATAGCTCTCCTGCAGGATGCTGGACACATCCCTGGCTCAGCACAACAGTGATTTCTCACTGCTGGTGCGTGGTATCACACAGTGACAGCAAATCAGCTGGGCTGCTATGACCACCAGGTCAAGTGCCCCAGTTTGGTGACATTGAATGAGACTAAAATATCTCAGGTCCCTACAAACTGGGTCTCAGGCCAAGCAACACAGTGCAGAGCCAGGTATGTGTATCCCAGTGGTGATACATCAGACCCGATTACAGAATGAAACAGTGAAAAAGCAGCAAGTTAAAAATCAGGGTTCAAACATGGAAAATAAACC
Source organism: Sturnus vulgaris (assembly GCF_052056855.1). Classification (NCBI taxonomy): domain Eukaryota; kingdom Metazoa; phylum Chordata; class Aves; order Passeriformes; family Sturnidae; genus Sturnus; species Sturnus vulgaris. The sequence goes on from NC_142245.1 coordinate 22,162,817, forward strand.
AAGCCAAACAAAACTCCCACAAAGGTAACAAAATACTTGGAATACATTTTTGTAGTAACACTTCCAGAATTCTGTGATCTGTTTCACTGAACCAGTTGAGACAATCTTATATTATTATGCTCCACTGTGAAACAGACAACTGATATGCTATTTATATTATTGCTTTCTACTTAATTTAGTCAAACTTTGGACATGCCACCTAAAGATTTGAAACCTGTTAGATTAATGCCATTAGAAATATTTGAATATACCTTCCAAACTGCCTGCAAGTTAAAGAACTTATCTGTATATATGAACAATATATTATCAATTATACAGATGTATTCATGTGCCTCAGTGCTAACCTTAGTACCCAGAAATATATTTCATTGCACTGAAATCATGACACATTCAACATGAGAAGATTTCTTTTTCTCTTTCACAAGATATTAATAGTTTTGGTTGGGTTGGGTTTTTTGGTTTGGTTTTGGTTGGGTTTTCTTCTTTCATGTTAAAGTCAGTGTTTCCTCTTGAAAAACAAGAAAAGGGATGTTTGACTATGTCATGATATTCACAAGGCAGTCATGGCTTTAGTGCAGTTTTTCTTTCTTTTTTGTGAAAAACTACTATAACCTTTCTTCAAATAAAAAAAAAAATATTTCTCTCCCTCCAAAAAAATTAAACCATTCCAAAAATTTTAAAAAGCAAGTAATTTCATAAGACAGAGAAGCAATCAGGTTTTTTGAAATACAGTTCATATATTTCTTGAGCATGCATTACAAGGGCTTTTCATCTTTCATTCCTTGCATGCACCAGGAATGACCAGTTTATTATTTTTTCCTTAAGGCTTCTCTTGCTGATGGAAACCCCAGCTGAAATTTCCACAGGCTCCAAATAACAACTTAGACTCTGACTAACAAAGGGAACGTTCCCTCATCTGGTTTCTGGGGATAGAGTACATGGTCTCCAAGACAAAAAAGAAAGTTAAAAAAAAAAGTCCTGGAGAACTAAAAGAATTTATAATATGACAGCCTGTACTACAGTCAATAATACCATTACATTCCTGAATCCCATGTTCAGCTATTGGCTCCCTTTTGCTACAGCTTTGAGTAACACACTGTTCTTTCCCTCCTGAAAGTTCTTCAGGGCTTCTTTTCAGTCTTACTTGCAGTGGCACCAAAAAGCAGCAAGTTTCATATTTACAAAAAATGATAGACATTTCAGAAATTTTTCCCCACACACCAACACATATGTTAACCAACTATGGGATTATGTGGGGCTTGTGAACTTATGTTTTTTTTTCTCTGAGATGGCAGTTCTCAGAATAAAAGACTTGAAAGTTTTCAAATATATAGGAGTTTGAGGGAACTTAATGGGCCAAAACTAACATACATTTATGGATTATCATGTGGGCCTCCAGAGTGCTAAAAGAATAATCAATTTGACTTTTATTGAAAAAAGTACACTCCAATATAATTGCAAATCAGAGAATCACTGCCCATTATGATGCTTTAAGTTTGACCATAATGCTAAGTGGAAGAAGAAAATTTGCATTGTAAGTATTGTTTAAGGAAAAAAGTGAGAAAAATGAATAAATTAATGACAGTGTGAGTTTTTCAAAATGTGTTGCATCTAGCACCAAGGAGACTGAAGCATCATTCTGTCTGCTGTTTTGTGCCTCACCATGGCAAACCAGAACCAAGACCAGCATGCTCTAGACACACAATATTCTATCATGACCAACCTGACCACTCTTTCACAGCCTGAAACAGCATTACAGGTCTTAACTCTTCATGGTACACCCAGCTTCCCTAAACTTCCAGGAAAGTTCTCCAGACAAAACCTACCACAAAAATATCAGTAGCCCTTAGTGTCCACTCTGTAGCTATGACTTACCTAAAAGAGAAACAAGCAAACCAAAATATCATGAAGAAAACACACTAATTTGTTAGGGTGCAAAAAATTCTGCAAACTTCCCCTAAATTAATAATGAAGCTTAGCTCTTAGGACAAATTCTATCAGCTCCATTGAGAATTGCAGCATCTGTTTTCTTCAAATAATTTCATACTTATATACACACCAATGACTGAAAACTCCCACAATGCAAAGCTCAATCAATTAATACCTTACCTATTTTTCAAAATTTTTATTTAACCCGCCAATTATGTACTGCAAAGAAAACAAATGGGCATTTTTGCAAAATCCTTCAAGTCACTGGCCAAAACCAGAGTATTTTAGTTCATCCAAAGATTATAATAATATCAATTTCACCCCTGTCAGAATATAGTCCCATGGGAATGTTAACCTCCCAGTTGTGATGGGGGCAGCCATCTAACCCTGCTCTGCTGAGAATTGTCTGGGCAAGTACAAATCCCATTGCCCCTTTAGGTCAATATCATACTGCAGTTCAAATACAAGTCTTATGCATGTTGCTCAAAGAAACTAGAAAACATTTCTGATGCTTTCAAATAATGGATTTACAGTAAGATTTTAAATTAAATAAAGAACATCTTTCAAGTGAACCATAAAAGGCCATCAGCTATAGAACAATATAATTCAAGGACATTCTGTAGAAAGAGAAAGTGTTTCCAGGTAGAATTTAAAAAGCAGACAATGTAGGAAAAAAATTATGATATCAAATGGTCTACAAATAGAAAGGTCTATGGAAATTTATAATGGGAGTAATGACGAATGTACTCAATGTTCTCGTTAGAGCCAAGTGGGCCATTTCACATAATGCTTTACAGTAAATATAACCAGGCCTTTATACACCATCATTTTTATTCCCTGTCATACACATACCCTTCAGGAATGAAAGTCTAAAACACCCAGTTCTTGACTTGGAAACAGCATACATTTTTTATTTCGTGCTAGTTGTTATCTGACCGGAATCACAAATTCTGAAGACAAAATGAAAATAAGAAAAAGAATATGGGAAAGAAAATGGAAAGGCAGAAGTCAAGACACATACAAAGACATTTGAAAGAGTCACAAATAACTGTGTAAAAGTCAAAAGAAATCTCATTTGCTATTTTACAGCTCAGTTCTATAATTTAAAAGAAGCTTTGGCAAGTTTGCAAGCAGTCTAAAAATGAAGGTTGCCTGATTAGCTTAATATCTTCAACAACAACTAAATTTACCCCCATTTTACCTACATCATTTACAAATACATCAGGCAGTTCCAACACTTTAGAGGTCCTGTTGGACCTCACCAACATGAAAAACTTCTGCCAGTGACAAGATCCATTACTGCCATCAAGGCAAAACTTCAGGCACATCTACAAGAGGAGTTACCCAACCTGAGAACCTTGGCACACAACAGCCATGGGCACTGACAAGACACAGGAGGAGCCCACAGTCAGTGAGTGACTACTAAAAACAATTCCCTCCAGCAGTCTCTCACTGGGAGCAGACCCAGCACCAAGGGCCTTGTTGGTCACCTCTGCCTTGCACAGAGTTCAGAGGTGGGAGAGAGGATTTTCATGAGAGAGATGATGGTTCTGTATCAGCAGAAGCATCAGATCAGGCCAAGGAAAGCAAGTCTCAGGCTCAGAGCACAAAGTTCTGAGTTCCTGATCCTGACCTCTACACATGACTGACTCAGATCAACGTGCTTTCTCAGCACAGCATATACTTACTCAAATCTAAGAAGTGAACTAACACCTCTGACATTTTTTCCAAGAAAAAAGTTGACACAGAGAACTGGCCCAGACTTTTTTTTAGCTTAGCATATCAAAGCTATTTGAAACTTATTCAGTTTAATGGAACCATAAAAACTGGACACGTTATCTACAAGTTGTGCTAAAACTTCTCCTGACATTACAAAAAACGCATAGGCAAGTGTGTATTGACAGTCATAGCAGTAGGATTCAGAAGATCCTACAGAATACAGACATTTCAATGGGAGAAAGAGAGCTCTGGAATATTTTGAAAGTAAAGGATGCACACAAAACTTACATCACAGGGTGAGGAATTTTAAACAAACCCAGCTGAAAGATATATTCAGATTTAAATACTCTATTAGCTTGTACTTTTTAACCTGTAAGAAAAACAAAAACCCCTACCAAAATGACACCCTACTTAATTTTTAATAGTATAGAAAGACAAAAAAAAGAGTGGGCAGAGACATGCACCATGAATTTCACTGTCCCACCTCCTGTCCCTACACTGTCACATCAACCAAAATGAGGACAGGCCCCATCACATGAATGATGAAGGATAAAACTGGGAGAGAGGCACCACAAGAGAGACACATCTTCCCCAAAATGAAGAAAAAAAATGCACAAAAATATCGCTATGCAAAACATTATAAGACAAAGTTATGAAAAAAATCTTACCTGCAACATAGTCACCAAATCCAATGGTAGTTAAAGTGATAACCACAAAGTAAATTGCATCCAATGTGTTCCAGCCTTCTATGTGCTTGAATATAACTGCAGGAAGAGCAACAAACAGCACGCAGCCAAACAGTATGAATATTATTGTTGAAATGATGCGAATCTTTGTCTGACTCACATTCCATTTCTAGAAAGGGAAGGGGAAAGAGAGGAAACCCATTGTTAATAAAACTGCACCAATGCACATCAGCACCCATCACCCCCCAGTGTGCACTACGTAGCTCTAGAGGACACTCAAATAAATGGGAAAATTCAAGCAGGATTTTATTCTGAAAATGGATTCAAAGCAAACATGACTATCCTAGGAAACATTTGCCAGCAGTAAATGCAGAGCAAGGCTGGTCTCCTCACGAATGAGCAGGATGTATATCATTCACTAATATTAACAGCTGATGATATAAAAGTTTTGAGGGCTGCCTAGATATTCGAATGAGTTACGAGTAGTGCATGCACCTGCAATTTCTCTGATTTTGTATTTCCACAAATAACCAACTAAATAAGGTGAATTTTAATCATATAGTTCTCTGCAATCAAATAATCAGCTAAACAAAATCCTACAAGACAGAGCTGCAAGGGATGTAAGAGAGCCAAAAGACAAAACAACCCACCTAAGCCACTGTAAATACATCAATGACCAGGCAACATGTGATCATGTTCTTGTCATCTGATAATTTTCCTAATGCTTAAACTACATCTTAACTCCTCCTGTTTAAGTGTACTGTGTATAGTCTTATCCAAGACAAAAGAAATTGCTAATTTTCTCTTTCCAGCAAACTTTCAAAGGTGTTCTCTTTCAGTTACATGTTCTTTAAACTAAATTTTTTTTCCTTTTCTTCCCCTTCCTATTTTTCTTGCAATTCCTTGGCACCAACAAACTAGCCCATGTTTCATTAAGTGTTGTACTCAAAAGTAGATGTGACAAAATAGCACAAAATGGAATTAGCCTTTCTTTTGCTTTATCTATTTCCAGTTTTCCTATTTTCCATGGTAGTATGACATTAACCCATGGTAGCATGTTAACCTATAGAGTCCACAGAGCATTTCCAGAAAATTGCACCTAGACAGCCATTTCCTGACATGCAGCTGCATATTTTATTATTCCTTCATATATAACTTCGAATTTGTCCTGCTTGAATTTAATCCTATCTAGTCAGACTGCTTTTCAAAAATTCTAAGATCATTTTGATGCTCCAAGTTTTTGTTGTCTCCCCAGCTTGAGACCATCTGCAGATTTAATGAACCACGTCATTTAGCTGTTGTGTATGCTATTAACATTTTATCTAAACTGCACTAAAGCTAGAACAGACCCCTGCAAAATTCCATTTTGCATGCCCAGCCAATTTGATATTTTCCATCCATCCAATGCATGTCGGTCAACCTAAAAAGAAGGGATTATACAAGAAACTTTCTCAGAAATTGACTGAAAATGAAATCACATTGTTCACAATGGATGTTTTCTTATTTTTAAGTTTCAGTGGGAACTGTGTTTACAGCCATCATGACCAAGGTTGAGCTTTTGTAGCCCCAATCAGAATAATAGCTTGTGTTATGGCAACATAAAAATACCTGTTCTGACCTATCAGCATCTCCCAGTTCTTTAAGCAGGCTAATAAACTGAAATAGGGAGTGTTCCAGACTGCAACACCTAGATCAGTGTTTTCACTCAGGTATTATCAAAAGAGGGGATAGGGGATAATAATGCTTTTTATGTTGGGGCAATCTTGTAGGGATACATCCATTGGAAAAAAAAAAAAGGAAAACCATTATCTCCTCGAGCAAAAAAGAGGCAAAAATTGACCTCAGAACTTCTATACCTTTAAGGAAAAAACAACCAGTTATGAAAACCCAAAAATTATAAAATGTTCCTATGGAATGTTCTTGCCTTTTTCAGACAAATCTCAATGGAAATCTGTCATTCACCAGTACCTTGTCTGGACATGAACTGATGTTTCAGAGCTGAAAATGCATGCCTTTTCCTTAAGCATTTCTTAAAGCCTTTTTCTTTCAAGCTTGTGTTTGCCTATTGCATAAGACTACTTAGCACAGGCCCAGTTTTCTTTGCTTCAAAAACAAAGCCATGTCAGATCCTTTCTATAAAGAAAAGGTGTCCTGCATGCCAGGGTAGGGCCTGATGTGGAAAACCAGACCTAACACTTGCAGTGCTGATGTAAACAGCTACAGAGCTGTTTACTAAGCATTCACTGCTTCAAAAATCTCAGTGAATACATTTCTTATCACAATCTATAGAAAAACCTTTAAGGGTAAGCATCATAGCAAGCTTACAAGTAACAAGGGCAGAACAAAACCAAAATTCTTTGGGTCTTATTCCTCTTCCCAGACATAATCATGGTAGGGAATGTGTCTGCACCCAATTCTCAGAGGTGTTCATTAGCAAGTTCAGACAAGTCCTTCTTACCTTTTCCTTTACATCTGATTGTAACGATGAGCTATACCCTGTTTTTCAAGCTTTTCATTTCACTTGTGAGATTCAGAACAAGCAGTAAAAAAAAAAAAACCCCAAACAAGGTAGTCAGGATACTTACAACAAAGGTATCTTCTACTTTGGCAATTCCTTTTCCAAAGATTGTCCCTAGTTGATCTCCAACACCAGCCAACAGAAAACCAAACAGAGGAATTCCCAATAAGGCATAGATGATACAGAATATCTTTCCACCTTGTGTGCGTGGGGAGATGTTTCCAAAGCCTAAATTATGAACAACTTGGGATGTTTAAGAGGTTACACATAGTACATTATAAGTTTTAAAAGAACTGCAGGAACAGAACAGTTAAAAACAGGCTAACCAGGTTAAACATATTGCACAGTAAACAGTGGGAGAAATTAAATGAAAATGTAGGTCATACAATCCTCTCTGAGCTACTCTCTTATCATCTACTACATTTAGTTAATAGAAATTGGTTGATCTGTGACTAGACTGCCAGTGTCTGTCACTGGGCTTTTAAGAGGCCTCAGTACCTGTAAAGAGCACACAATTTTCCTTCACATGGACCAAGTTTCAAAGTGAAGCAGCTTTAAAAAATCCCAAACCATTTGGATGAGCAAAAATACCATAAATAGGACCTAGATTCTTCACTATTAAAGGCTTTGGTTCCTTCGAACCAAAAGCTTAGAGTTCATGGCTCTGTCCATTTGAAAGTGGAAATCATTTTGTCTTCATAGGCTTGCAGTAAAGAGCACCCCAAATTCCTCTGATGGCTCAATTGCTGCTGGTCCACTTAGAACAGAGAAAGTGCAATACAAGGAGTACATGGCCCAGCACCTGTGGAAATCCTCTCAAGTACATCTCCCAGGATCAGTATTTAATGATTTGGACAAGAACCCTACAGACAAGTTTCATTAGCTTAATCCTGAGTTTTAATTCAAGTATTTTTCTCTTCCAAAGGATCACTTGTGTTTTGAGGGAGCAGTAGCAGTAACACCCCAGAATTTCTGACATTCTTTCACTCTTTAGCAGAACAACATGCCCTTAAAAGGAGGCAAGAGGGAAAACTTATCATAAAAAGGCTTATCTTTAGAAACTAGACAAAAGCTTCTTTTAGCATTACATTCTTTTTAGAAAAATAACTTGCAAATACAAAGCAAAGTGGTTTAGCATGTAATTGAGAAATTTGTCTGTGTCTTAAATTTTTCACAAGAGAAACATCAGATGCACACATCCTCCAAAGAAAATCTAACTTTTCTGAAAACAATACAACAAATTTTATTTTTAAGTTAGCTTAATATTTTTTCAAATGTGACGAAATTCCTACGATATAGAGCACATTTAGTGAATGTCTTAGTTATTTATTAGCATTTGTATTTAAATATTCTGAGCATGATGGTTTAAGATACATTTTCTTTATGAAATCAATTATCTTAATTTTTGGTTCTTCTCTCATGCAGGTAAACTACACCAAAGCTCTGTTGCTAAAACTACTTTTTCCTTTCAGAACACAAAGCTGTTCCTCAGCTTGTAATGGATTGCTCAGAGAAGCTGTGGATGCCCCATTCCTGTAAGGGATGTTCAGGGCCAGGTTGGATGGGGCTCTGAGCAACGTGTTCTAGTATAAAGTGTCCCTGCCATGGCAGGGAATTAAGGACTAGGTTATGTTTAAGATCCCTTCCAACCCAGGCCATTCTATGATTCATTAAAATAAAAATAAGTCTTACTGAGGATATATTTTACTCCTAGATAATTCTCTCTGAAATCAGTTTTCAAATTTCACTTACATAAACAGCAAATGCAAATATTGATAGAATTCAGTCAGAGAAAAGAGAGCTGATATTAAAATTTTACCCTAATCTTGACTAATAAAGCTTGTCTAAAAAAAAAAAAAAAAAAATCACAGGAAATATCAGTTACAGGTTGCAGAGTCCTATAATTTTGTAAATGTTCCCTGCACTAATATTTGGAAGAAAGCATGAAAGCCTGACTGCCTGACTCAGAAAACTGGGAAGAAGTCACTGCAACTTTAGACCAACCCAATATACTTCCCTAAACCAGAGTCAGGGCTAACATCATAATTCAGGAAATTTCAGCTCCAGTGAGTTCATTCTGTCCCTTCATGCACCAAGGAGTAAAGACTCGAGTTTTAAAATAAAATTAGTTCATCACCAATCAAAAAGGGACAAACAGATCCAAGCTACTCTGTTTTCATAAACATGCCTGTTTATGCACGAATAGGAACTTGAATTGTTCCAGGTTATAATTCCTGAGAGGTCTTAATGCAATTCAGAATCAGGGGTCTGGATACACCAGATTTAGAAACTCATGCTAGGGGATTTGGCAGTCACTTCTTATTTACTTCTCTACAAAAGCAGTGTCTCAGAGTGGTGACAAAACACCAGCCCAGTGGAGCACACGCCAAGCAGGCAGTTTTGCTTGGCTGGCCCCATAAAACAAGCAGGCACTCTGTGAGCATCCCAGAGCTCTTACAGAGGATGTTGCTCTGCAGCATGCTTCTCATCTGCTGCTAATTGGTATGAGGACACCAAGTTCACATTCAGCTCTGGCTATCCTCCCTAAATCAGATTTACATCTTGAAGGAAGGATGATAGTCCACTTTTACACGCAAATTCTTGTTTTTCATCCTAAAAACTGTCAAGTGCGTTTCTTCCATAAACACAGAAAAGGTACTGCATGATAATTGTATGATTAAATCACACATTACTGGATAAAATAACACTCAGGTAGCAGTTTATTTCTGTCCAGATGCTCACTGAACATAACATAAACCATAGGTAGGGTACATACTTTAGTGACCTGATCTACCAAGGGGCTTCCATCACACAATCACATTTTCTACTGTGTCATGTTTTATAACAATCTGCTGCTGTACACCACAGCCTACTTTAGGAGTTACACAAGTTGTCCTTAAATCCTACTCTCAGCTTCTCCAGTGGAAACCTAATCCATTATTTATACAATGGGAGAGGAAACATATTTATATTTCATATAGTTGATGTAATTCCCAAGAGGTTTGTGTCAGAAAAGTATTATTTCTTCCTTTAAATAATTATAGTAAAGACAAAAAAGAGGAGTTCTGTTGCTAGGTGAAAACCAAGGAAACCTTAATTTTAAGCACTGCTGGGAGAGGGGAACATGGTCATAGGAATGCTGCTGCACATCCCTGAGTACCACAGAGCTCCTGCATGTGGAGGGCAGGAATGTCTGGCCCCACTGGCATGTTTTCATTTCTGAGTTCCCCCTTCCATTCAACAAGCAGCAAAAAGTCTGGCTGGGACTGCCTTGCTCACAGAGAAACCTCAGGGAATCAGCCACATGATAACATGGTCTGCTGCCTTTTCCCTGCCTCAGAGCTCCTTGCTTGGATGGGATGGGGACAGGATGTGCACTCTGCAACTGCACAGGCAGCCTCAGAACCTTGCTTGTCCTTCACATTTTCACACCTACACAGCTCATTACTTCCCCTGTTTCTGAGGGGGAAGTTCCTAGAACTGGTCCATTCCCCACTTCAACCAATATGCTTGGGTTTGATTGTGGAAATTAACAAGTTGCTTGATTGAAACTTCTAAATTCATTGGAAAGCTTCCCTCAAAGCTTTTAACCAATGCTATCTGCCATGAACAATACAGAGTACAAAGTTTAACTTGCCAAACAGGATCTATTCCATCCAAAATTCTGTCAGTACCCTTTTCAGACTATCTTTCCCCAATGCACCCTTCCCACCCACTTTCATAAGCAGGAGGATGATTTGCCTCCTAATTTCACCAAATCCCTTTCATGTTTTGCTAAATTCTTAGTGTGCCTTTAATGGACAAAGGACTTGTCTCTGACAAGCAGCTGTGGACAAGAAATGCATTTTAGAAGGAGCTTCCAGTAACCCTTGAGTGAATTCTGATTCTGTGATTTTGTGTGAATTAAGAATAAAAGCCCATTGTAAATAGATTGTAACTAATTGCTCCACTCAACAAAAGTAACATATTCCAGGGTTTCAGCTCCAAACTCCTAGGCATCTCTGAGATTCAAATCAGGTTCAAATGGAATCTGTATCCCCTTGGTCAGCAATAGAGGAGGAAGCAGGGATATGTATAATGAAAAAAAACCAAAACAAACAAGAAAAAAAGAATATTTACTTTCATATTGTCTTTTCTGACATATTTTTGGGAGAATGAAAGGATCTGTAACTTTCTCATGAGAAGCAGATTTGCTGTTAAGCAGATATTAGTAACTTTAATAACTATATATTACTGCTTTTGAGCAAAACAACATTTGAATTTTCAAATTCTAGTTGAGTGTTCCCCCCATGGCAAGCAATAGATTATATTGCAAATATGGAAAGGCTAGAAATACTATAAATTCTCATACATTTGACATGACACTTTTGTTTAGATAGTAAGCATGCTGGCATTCAAACCTTCTTAAAAGGGAAGACTGAAAACTAATTTAAATTTTTTTTCTGTTTTAACTAGAGAAAAAGATCCCTTTGCTTTCTAGCTAACCACTAGCTTCAGAAAACTCTTGTAGATACACATTTTCAAAGTGGAGTTAGATATATAGAGACTCCAAATGAGCATGTTTTTCGCATAAAATTCCTAGACAAAGCAGGCTGCAATTAAGTATTTCTCATGTGAGACATTATAGGTACTTTTGAGAATTCTAAGACTAGATTTTACTTGCTAAATTGACTGGAAGAGAGTGCCACCACCTAGGATTCATTGATTTCAAATACCTCAAGTGGGATTGAATGCTCTGGGGAAGTTCTGAAACATTTTCTTCCTATACAAGGAAATGTAAACTCAAATACAAGTAGATGCTTTCTCCATTTTTATGACAAACCTCAGATTAAACAAGGCATCATTCATGAGGTATCAAAAATAAAGTGAAAATTATCACAAATTAATGTTGTATATTTTGAGGTATGAGAAACTACCCTCAGCAGAAAGAAACCTCAGTGGGTTTGGATATGCAGTCCATTGATGGACTTATATGCTCATAGCTCAATACTGTGGGATGAATGATTTGGTGAACAGGCACACAATTACACAAAAGTGGATTACAGAGAGCTGATACTGAGATTTCACAGAGAAAAGGCAGGGCTCCTGGCTGCTGACTCCCAGGAGCCACGGGAAGCAGCTGGCATGGCCTTGGCCCCAGCCACCAAACTCTGTGTGCACTGGCAGCAGCGTTGCCGTGGGTTCACATGCACCCTGACCACCCAGCTCCATTACAGTGATTGCCCTTTCCAAAGGGCACACGTGGGCTTTGATGCTGAATGTCAAATTGATTTTAAGAGATCAAAAGAGGCTTTTTCCAGGCCCTGAGGAGCTATCTGGTGAAATCTTTATAAAAGGTACCTTGCAGAATTTCTAGAAGATAAAATGCATTTTTCACTTTGGATCACCACTTGGGCTCAGGAGATCAGCATTAAATACATCCACGTCCAACAGTGCCAAAGCACAGATATGCACTTAATCACAGATGAATAAGATATCCCTTTTAGCATAAATAATAGTCTAGACATAATTATTAAACAAAAAAGCAGTGTTTGTACCCATACTGACCATGGGGAAATCCCTGCATACACTGCAGAAATAGCAAAACTTCCAAATTTGTGCTCATTGTGCGGAAAAAAAAAAATCCACGTTTTTACACTGATCCCTTTTCCTTTTCTTAACTCTTTCCTACACTCCCAGTCTGACATGCTTGTGTATGCCTGTGTTATATATTTGCATATTTACAAACACATATTCCATAAGATTTTTATGGCTTTGGACAGTATGAGAGCTTTTCCAGTTCATGTGACTTCCCTCCCAACATTGCAAAGTAGATAGAAAATTCCTATTCCCCTTTTAACAGGCAGGTAACTGAAGCACAGAGGGAAGGAAAGTCCAAAATTCTCTCTATCACTTAGATACATTATATTAAATACATTACATTATATTTAAATATATCCCACCAAATTGGTAGCTGAGGACTATGCATTACACTGACCCCTAATTAGTGAAGGGTTGTCATCTGAAGCCCTCAAAGACCCTCAGGCACGCTCAAGATAGATACACAGAGATGGATGTTGCCAATACCTACAGACTCTGGACTCCCCTCCTGTCAGGGCCAACACATGTGCATACATTCCTGAACACAAAACAAGAGAATCTGAAGGTTGAACAAGTACAGGGATCACTTTAAAATCTAAATACTTAATGAATTGAATACAAATACTCTTGCTTTGAAAGTACAACATTTCTGTGCTATATTTACACATGAATTCTTTCACCCATGCACATACTATGTGTTACAGCCCTCGCTCACAAGCTGTTGCCTGTGGATCCCATCAGCAGTATGCAGATAGTGCTCCTCCTTCAAGTTAATTCATCAATTTCATGTACAGAAAATAATTTAACTTTTAAATTTAAGAAATTCTTGCATGAATCCTCCTGATGGAAGAGCCCTGTGCAATAACAGAGGTGAAGCTCTCTATTTTAGACTGTGGTCTGCTACAAAACTGAAAATCTCCACTTTACAGAAGTTTGGCATCATTTCTTCATAGAATTGTTTAGGGTAGGAAAGACCTTTAAAAACTGAGTCCAACCATTAACCTAACACTGCCAGGCCCACCATTAAACAGTGTCCCTAGGTGCCACTTCTACACATCATTTATATGCCTCCAGGGTTGGTGACTCAACCACTTCACTCACCCACCCCAGCTTCTAGAAGCCAATTCTCAGTTTTAGTCAGTGATTTGGGAACCATGTTGTCACAAATTGCTGCTGTTTATTGAGTGTTTGGTATTCTCTGGATTCCAAACTACAAGATTCTGACTTTTAACACTAGCCCATAATTCTGTGTCACAAAACTGCAAACAGATTATTTAGAGGGTTATGATGTTCTGTCTCAAAAAAACCAACATTAAAAATAGTGATTTTTAATCTGTCTGAAAAAAAAACCACATTACCAATACTTCTCTTATAACTAGGAATAATAACAGGAAAGCCTAGACTGACATTAATAAAGTGTGCAGTATTCAAGAACTGACAAGACAGAGGTTGATCTCCTTTCAGTGGCTTCTTTTCATCTCTATTCTGTGAGAGCATTAATCAAATCAATAAAACTTCTTGTAAAAGAACAGGCTATAAATATTCATAGAAAATAAGTTTCCTTCAAGTCAAAGTGAGGTACTGAGGAGGTGAAAGAGTATTCCAAGAAAGATCTGTGTATGGATATGGCAGTATTCAATAGTTCACATTGAGTTGCTAAGGCAATTTCTAAAGGATCTGGGTAATGATTGTTAAAATACTCTTAGAAGCTTAAACCTAACTCAGATTGCTCTCCCTCCCAGCACAGATTCTGCATTTCATTCAGCTGTTGCTTCGTCCAGTAAAGAGCATCTACATCTCATCAGCAGTAGAACTTCTGTGCTTTTTTCAATTATTCCCTTTTTGTTGTTGTTATTGCTTGCATTAATTTTACTGCTAATTCTTATCCTGGCAAAATTTGAATTGAATTGAAGCAGCTCCAAAACCCCAAAACTCTCACTTGCTTCTTTCCTCTAAGTGAGATTGCTTCATGGGAGCAAGATGCCAGGCTAACACAGCTAGCAAAAACATTATGTACTTTAAAGTGAAATGCTTATATTCCACGATTTCATGAAACTTTTACTAGCCACATATTCTTATCAAGTGTAAACACATGTAAAATATGACAAAGCAAAATTCATTCTGCAAAAAAATTCATTACCAATATACTGATGTGTAGAGAAAATAATTGTTCCAGGTGATCCACAGAAAAACAAATGGTGAATTTTAGATGTAGTGACAAAAACAACCCGATACTACTACTTAAATGGAAATCTGAAATAAGTTTTTTCTAGAATTTGATGGCTTTCTTACAATATCTTTCCTTTTGTTCCCTAGAAGCAATTGAAGAAACAGGTTTGCATTTTTGTTTACAAATAAATCAATTCTCAGTGGGTGCTGGGTAAAACAGGCTCTTGATGGCCTCTCTATTCTAGGGGCAAGGCAATCCATATGCTTTCCTGCAGAGTGGAAAACTACACTGCTTTTCCCTACAAAAAGTAAAATGTGCAAAAGTGTTTACAAATTAAAGCTATACCAGACTTAGAGCAACAAATAATCAACACACCTTGGTGTCAGTGAAGTCAGATTTAAAACAAGAACTGCAAATCCCATAACCCTGCACTCAGCAGATTTGGACATCAGACCACGACAAGCTGATAGAAGTGGTCAAAATGAGTACAGGTATCCTGACCTGATGGGTAAGCTACAAGCTGCTTTCTGATTTGAAACTGTTTTTTCACTTCAAGAGGCCTTTCCCCAGGTCAGTGTTTGAAAATGAAATTATTTTGCCTCATCACAGTTTTTTCTTCCTGTATCTATTCTTCCTTGTAAGCGACACACACACAGGCCATGTATCCAGGGAAATCCTGGCAAAAAAGCAGTCCAGGGGAGATGGGCAGGAGTAACAGAAATTCCTGTAGAGATATCTATATTAGGATAGAAAAATTCCTCCTTTGCACATATTTAAATATAGACTTGTTTAATATTTGTAAGACAAATAAGAAGAAAGACTATATGTCTTCAATAGAAAAGATACACACACATTATTTTGTGCATAATGTCAAATAGCTGATTATTTTATTACTAATAGAAATGGTTCTCTATGCAGTCCTACCAGCATAGAATAAAACCAAAAAGGTTAAGGTTAAAAAAGAAGGAATACTATCAAGTTTCTAAAATAAAATGCTCTGAAGATTTTTTACTCATTATTTTCTTTAAAAAGAAAATTGATATTTTGCCAGTGAGGTTCACAAGGTGCATGAAGATGTGAAGTAGTCTCTTATTTCTTATTATTCTCTTTTTTCCCCCCCTCCATTAATCCTTGGAATTAAGACTAATACAGAATCTTACAAACATAAAAAAATTAAGCACCATGCATAAATAACTTCCACTGAATTTCCCCTTTGACTTCCAACTACTTACATGTTACATGCTTGATTCAGCAAAGCAAGTAACATGTTTAACCTTAAAAATGTTTTAATTTATCTCTATTCAGGTAGCATTTAAATAACTGAGCATGAGCATACTCATTCTTTCAGCATATACGTCTGCAAGGATGAACTAGGACATACTTTGTCAAAGGAAATTTTTAGCAAATTTTCAACTGATTTTTCAGCGCTGCCATGATAGAAATCATGCTGTCACCAGCTCTTTAATTTCACAGAATTCCACACCACGTAACAAAAGATTATTTGATAAAATGCCATTATCCAAGCAATTCAAGAAAGTGCAATTACAAAACTGCAGAAATATTCCAAGGAACAAGAATTAATTTCTACTTACACAGTTCTCAGTTTTTTAGTGACTTTCAACTATGCAGGTGTGTGGGATTTTCCTCTGCAGTGAGAGTGCTTCAAAAGACAGTGGGAGATGAGCCCTTCTGCTCCTCACCAGCATCCTACCGATGCCTTTGTCACTGAGAGAAGGGTCTTGCCATGCCTGCTCCGTGCCTTCATCCAAGCCACAAGTGAGCTACCACTCTAGACATTCTCACTTGATTCTTTGGCAAAGAGACCAATCTACAGATAAGGGATCTACAGGAGAGAAATTTCTTATAAAAGTTTGTGATTCTAAACAGAAGTTCCTAACAGAGCAGTAATTGAACATAAAGTTATCTCTGTGCATGTGGTAAAGCCGTTTAAATTATTATTGTCAGGCAGTGCAAAAGAGATTCCAAATTTTGTGCTTTTAGTACACTGAAGTATTTTGTTTATATTCCCTGCTTGCTTTTGAAAAAAGCCAGTGTGATTTACAGTAGATTTACAGGAATTTCAGCACATAGCAATTGTGAGCAATTATTTCCTTCACACCTCTTTTTAAGTATATAGGCTATGATTTTTCTTTTACAAAGCAAGTGGAATCTTTTAGAAGTCTCTAATCACCTCACCTGCACCTATGAAAGTAATTGAGACTGGGATAGAATGCTTCATGAGACAGAGAAGGCTTTCAGCTAAAGATTTTATATTTATATAATCTTGTATTTCAGCTCATGGGAGAAAGAAACACTAAAACAAAAATATTTTTAAATTGGCTACCTGTAAAGATACTTCTCAAGCATTATTCCACTTCTTTTCCTACCCTCCAAAGCCCTGAGCTGGAATACAAATAGCTAAGCTAGTGTGGACTGAACCATCTGCCTCTACAAACACATCTCTGGGGCTTGTGTGGACTATGGGATATGTGCATACCCTCCTCTAGCCAGGTGTGGAATATGGTCTCAGACCAATCACACCAACCTAGAGTAAAAAAATAAAATATATATTTGTTAAGCAAAGGGGAAATCAAAAGGAAAACAGCTTGAGCATTTGACCTCAGACGATCAGCTCCCACATTCTCACCCTCATGGCTGGGAGGCACAAGGTACAACCTGTGTCTTCTCAGGTATTCCCCCCAACTTTAGGTCCCAGTGGAGACTCTCAGCTGTCTGTCCTATTTAAATCTAAATTACTTGAGGGCATTTCATACAGTGCAGAGTCTGACAGCCCACCTGAAAGCAAATCATGACCCAGGGAAGATACCAGGAGCTAACAAAGTCCTCATTGCATTACCACTGCCAAACAGTAAAATGAAGGCAGAAAAGAAATGGCCTTTGAGGAGTGCATATTGATGTCCTTCAATATAAAAGTTTTAAGTTTAATGGATGAAGGTTTGATCTAGTTCCTACTTTGAATAAATAGCTTTGCCAATTTTAAATCACAAAAGCCTCCATTTACTTCTTTCTCTGTCTCTCCTTAAGTGTCAGTACATGTTCTGAAAGCCACAGCTCCCTTTTCATCAAAAGCACAATATCTCTTTGAACTGAGAGACATGTAAAACTTTTTCCTGAATATAAAATAATATTGTTTCTCTTCCCCGAAAACATGAAAGCATATGGAGATATGGACTGCACAGCAATTATTCAAGCTAAGGACAATAAATCTTAATGCCTTTTAAATAGAACTCTCCCTGCATTGAGTAGACACATTAATTAAAGCATACCTTCATCCTTTTAAGGTGGATTAAAAGAGGGAGGTAAGAACAATAATATTTTATATATATATATATATTCTTATAAGAAGAGTAATATTGTTATTAATAGCATTTTCTGAAGATAGCATATATTGATTTTAATTTTTCTATTGTTATTATCACACTCTGAAATGCATTGCAGAAAATAACATCTGCCAATTAGCTCCACTGAAAGTCACTACTACTCCATTACTACCAGAATAAGCAAATAGTAGCTCAGGTTCATTCTTAATTATAGGAAAAGTTTCATCAACATTTTAGATGCTGTGAATTTTATATTAGGTCAGTTTGGAAAAGAAAATGCATAGAATTTTAAATTCCCCAGGATATATTTCAGGGAAAAAAAAATCTATAAAGAGAAAGAAATCTGTACTAATTATCTTTAAATGCATTTGTATTTTCACACAGAAAATATTTGCCAGAAAACAAGTTTAGATGTCGTCTTCTCCCTCCAAAGACTTCCATTTTTATTTTGGCATGTGTGATCCTGAAAATGACACCAACATAAGCAAGAATGTCTATCCTAAAGAGTTTCTAAGAATTCAAATGCTGCAAATCAGATTCTTCTTTTCTTTGGGAAATAGCAACAGCTGATTTTGCAGAAGCCTGTGTAAGAATTGCAAACAGAGGAAACAATGCAATATATACTTCCCCAATATTGCTTGTTTTATACTCAGCTTGAACAAGGAAGTTAGAGTTACTAGCTAGTGTCCAAATACAAAAACAAAATGATCTATTTTAAATAGGATTCCTAAATTGAATTAGCATGGAAATATATTACTCAAAACATTTTGCATCTCCAGCTGCTTTTGCTTACAAGATCTTATTTTCCTCAAACATCCAGAATAGAATCTAACTGGTATAACTGGGAAAACAGTTACTGTTCTAAAAATATCCCACTCAAAGCCTACATTAATTTGTTTACATTACAATTGTCTGATTCTACTGGAGACTATTCATCAAGAGAATACCATAATCCTCAGATTATAAGAACTAATTTTCCAGCAAGGAATTAAGATACCAAACTGAAGCCTAACTATTTTTAGCTTGCTTTAACCAGGACTTTTTTGGGAGGACCAAAAATATTTGTAAGAGCATTTTGTGTCAGTTTGGTGTATCTTGCAGCTTAATCTGTCAACACAAAAGTGAGGGGAAAAAAAGATGTTCATTGCCATTTTGCTTTTTCAGCATGAGTCTGTGACTCTTGGTAGAAAAAAAAGCCATCAAATAAATTATGTTCACACACCAACAGATGGAAGCTAAATGGCCCAGTAATATGTGCTGGCAGCCCAGAAAGCCAACCATAACCTGGGTTGCATCAAAAGAAGTGTGACCAGCACCAGAGTGATCATCCCCCTCTGCTCTGGTGAGAGCTCACCTGGAGTACTGCATCCAGCTCTGGGCTCTCCAAAAGGGGGATGTGAAAGTGCTGGTGCAAGTCCAGAGGAGGCCACGATCAGAGGGCTGGAGCACCTCTCCAATGTTGGCAGACAGAGAACTGGGATTGCTCAGCCTGGAGAAGAGAAGGCCTGAGGAAACCTTACAGCACCTTCTGGTACCTAAAGGGGGCTACAGGACAGTGACTTTCTACAAGGGCATGGAGGAATAGGACAAGGGAGAATGGGTTTAAGCTGACAGAGGGCAGGTTTAGATTGGGTATTAGGAAGATGCTTTTTGCTGTGAGGGCAGTGAGGCACTGGCACAAGCTGCCCAGAGAAGCTGTGGATGCTCCATCCTTGGAAGTGTTCAAGGCCAGGATGGATGGAGCTCTGAGCAACCTGGTCTAGTGGAAGGTGTCCCTGCCCATGGTGGTGATGTTGGAATCAGTTGATCTTTAATGTCCTTTCCAACCCAGGCCATTCCATGAGTCTACAAATTATATGTATATTCATATTCCCAAAGTGGGATTCAAAAGTGTAAATCTGATTCCTTTCTTTAAGTGATCACATACAAACATTATGGTATTTATCTCACATTTTAAATTTTTCCACACCAAAACCAAAATATCTTGATGCTCTCAGCTGACTACCAACTACACATTAATCAAAACCCTACTGCATCCCAGGAATCTAAGTTAAAAGAATTTAAGCAGCAAATTTTTCTCCCCACAATAAGACCACAAAGCTCTCATGTGTTTCTGTGGTCCGACATATATTAGCTCCAATCAAAAGGATGAATCCCTGGGACCTAAGGGTTTTCCATACTGCAGTTCCTAAAATCAATCTAAAGTAGTGTTTTTATATTCAGAACATAATAAAAGAAAGAAAAAAGAGGAGGACATCCCACACTCTAAGAATTATAAGTGCATGAATGACCATAATATTTATTCCAGAAGGGACTGCTGGTTATTTGGGTTCCTTGGTAGACGAAGCCTAGAGCACTATATACATTAAAATTATGAACAATCAGACTAGAAATATTTTTTCTAAACAATTCTACTTACATTTAATTTATACTTAGTTCTATGATTTAGAAGGATCAATATAGGTAAAAATTTTGAACCTAAATACATCCTTAATTAAATACCTACAGATTGAACCTATTCTCAAAAGAAATACTGTTCTCAAATTTATCCTTCAGTAGAACAAAACGGGTAAAGATGCCTTCTAGAGGAAGGCACACAAGTGAAGCTGAATGTTCCAAAGCTGCCTCTAATGGAAATTGTCATTATGAGAAAAAGTAGATATAGAATTCACATACGACCACACTCAGGAAACAGAGAGAAGATTAAAAAATTCTACATAATAGTATCATATTCTTTTCATGTCTTCAATTATACTAATGGAGCATCCACACACAAAAATTAATTAGGTGCAACAGATGTGCCTCTCCTTGTTACTTGTGTCAAGAAAATTGCTCCAGAAATTAGCTCAAGCTAAATCAAAGTGTTCCAGAAATATAGTAACAGTAGCTCTTATGAATCCATATTACTGCATTTATTGAAGCAAACAAGGAATGTCCTTCCAAAAAGATAGTAAGACTGAGCTTTAAGCACTCTTGTCCTCTGTATTCACTTACACAGATTACAAATACATGCAGAATATAATGAAAACAGACCAAATAATGAGTTTCCATAAAATGAGTCAGTCTCCTATCTGCTGAAGTGAAAAAGAGGAATCAAATTTTAAAATCTTCAACGGTACATAAAACCCCTCAAAAAACCACCAACATGTACTGGACACAGCTCTGAAAGTGAAATTTCAGGTTGTCTGTGCTGATGAGATGCTTCAGTACTTGGACATCAAAAAATGTTGATCATGAAACACAAACCACCTTCCTTATCTTGAGAAGGTTTTTGCCAATTAAAATGCAAATCAACTACTAGAAGAATATAACCATTTTCAAAAAATATCTCTAGAAAAATAATCTGCCTTTGAGGTTAAATATATTTTCCGGTATGTATTGACAAAAAAAGAGAAAGTTAAGATCATTTTAATTATATGTTTATTTCTAAATAGGCAATGCCTCTTCCAATTCAAGCAAAGAACACAGTGACCTGAAAGTAAGTGTATGCAATGCTAGAGAGGGTGTAACTGGTTCTATATACCAAAATTATTTCCCTGCATATCTTTAAAAAGGCTACTGGATATGACTAAGCCACTTGATGCTACCTCCTCTATCCTGAACAATAGCCTCCAGATGCTCATTTTCATATATCAGTAGAACTGGAGGGAAAAAATATATATCATAACTGTGATGTCTGCTGAGGAGAAATACAGAGGCTGGAATTGAGCTTTCCATGCAGCCCTCCAGCTGCAAACCCCATGGTGTGCCTCAGCTGTATCATTCAACCCTGTGCTCATAAACTCTTGGTACACACTGGAGAGTCCTAACAAACATCCAGTGCACTGCCAGTCTTCATAACTGCTTCCCACTGTTAACCAAGAATCTAAAATCTACCACGCAATTTAGACTAGGAAATGCAGGTTTCAACAAAAAAAAAAATCCCCAAACTCAATGTTTTCTCAAGTCAGTATCTAATCTTTGCACACTGCAGCATTTAGCCCACAAAAAATTAATTTCTTACTTGGCATCAATATTCTTGGATGTAGGCTTGCCTGTTAGAATGGTACAGGACAACGAGAAACATTGTTCTCAAATCAGCTTGAGAGAGAATGAACTTCAAATCAGTTTTTTAGGACTGAAGTAAAATCTACATGCTTCTTTAAGTGGCTAATGTTTCCCTTTTACTATCACACATTTTAAGTCCTGCCACTCTCAAGCTGATTCAAGAACAAATATTACCCTGAAAAGTTCATGTCATCCATATGAAAAATACAGAGCTTGAAACTCAATGTATACCCTGGCCTTTGGACTGCCACATAATAAAATTAAGAAAATAAATTATAACACAACTTCTTCCTGTAAGAGCTCCCTGATAAACAAAATCAGCTATTCAAAATTTCTCCCCACGTTCTTTGTGACAAAAGGTAGACAAGACACACTGCTAACTCAACTCCTCTTTTTCAGGGAAGCCACATGAGTGGTGTCCTTCTGCCCCACTGCATTTCTAAGCTGGTAACAAAGTCTACATCTGCTCACTCAACATCCTCAGATGTTACTCCCCACAAGTGTTTCTGGCCTCAGCTACCAGCTACCCCTGTGCTGCTTGTTATCTTCTATAACACGGAGGAGGAATTGCATCTTTTATACAAGTGACATGAGATGTCCCAGCTGAAGAGCCTTGAAACCTCAGAACATGAAGAGCAGGGGAAAAAAAAGGCAGAAAATTCTTTTTCACCTACAGTTACTGAGTTAATTTTCTTTTATTTTCTCCCACACTTCTTTCATAACACCCCCTGCAGAGAAGTCTTAACAAACTCTTGAACCCTACAGAATTTAGCTCCAATAAAACCTCTCTGACAAAAACCAAGACCAGGATCCAGGGCTCAGCCAGAGGCCCTTACCACAGTATTAATCCTCAGCAAAGTTGCTAAGACAGTATCTTCTAGAAGATGAGTATATTTAGTTTTTCTATCAGAGATTAGACCTGCATAAACTGGATCCTTGCTAGGCCTGCCAAAACTCTTGAAAAATCCCTCAGAGACGTTGCATAACACTACACTATTCTCCAAGGGACTGATTACATGCATCCAAGATCACTGCTGCTATCACTCAAAACCACACATCAGAAACTTGAGCTTACCTGTCGAGCTTCAGAAGGACAAAACTGCAGAGCATTAAGTGCTTTCACCCTCCCACCACTCAGAGAAGTATCAGGGCAAAGAGAAGACCAAAAAGCCACCACATCAACACCACAAGTTACAGGTCAGCATCGGTACAGCCATTTGGCTGTGAAAACACCTGTCACCCCAGTTCAGAACTTCAGATACCAGAGGTTTCAAATCAGTGTCTACTTATATATACACACACCAGCTGAGGGGATCATTTTTGTCTTTGCATCCCAGAGACAAATAGGTTCAACAGATTTTATACAGGAACTACCAAGATGCATATAAACTAACACATAAAACATCATCCAGAACAAAATCTTAGGCACAAAATGCATATAAGAAAGCTCTGATTTTTCACAGCAGTTCAGCCTCTCTCTGGTTTGCATCAACTTCAAGAGAAATTTCTGTATGAACAGAAGTTGTTAACATACACTTTTTTTGTCTGGAGGTGGCAACAGTAAGTGACTACTAAAAGGTAAAGCCATATACTTCTTGTAGAGATGCCAACACATACATATATTTAAAGGACCTTGATGCAAACACATATGTGTAAACATATGTTCATACCTTTAAATATGCATTATTTGTGCCGTCAGGGAATAAAGAACTTTCCTGTACACAGATTGTGTCATACTGCTCTTCTATGGCACGGCTGAGCAATGTTATTGCAGCCAAATACCAGAAGTCTTCATATTCTTACAGACAAGAAGATATTTTTCTGAAGGTCTTTCACTGTTCCAGTTAAGTTACTTTAATTCCCCATTAGCTTTGAGGAAGCTGAGGTAAGTTATGGGAACATCTGCAGCTGCCCTACAACACAGCTACCCTCTTAGAACAGATAAGTCTTCAAAAGCTCTCAGTGCAGGAGTACCTTACTAGGCTGGACTTGAAATCTTTCTATATGAAAGAACAAAGGTTGTCAGAGAATACTTTAGCAGCATCAAAATAAAATCATGAAAATCTAATACATAAACAACAGAAAACTAGAATGGGATAGGTTTGAAGAAATTAAGAATATATATAGCAAAGAAACCTAGAAGTAGTTTCAGTAAAAGTACAGTTACTCTGGATCCTGGTGGTATTCCCCATATTGAAGGAAAGAATATTATTTTTTCAAGTGTATTTGAATTAATCTGTATTAATATTACCAGAGTGCCTCACAGCAAGAACAAAATGTCATCACTACAGAAAGACTTGAGAAACATATGTCTCTACCACAGATCAAAACAGAAGAGTGAAAAACTGAGTTAGTCACCACTCGACTCACAAATACTGAATCCAGGTGTTCTTCCACACATATGTTGTCTTCTAGCCTCAAAATCATCTCCTTTCCACAGGAGTCCTCCAAGGCTGTGACTCACAGAGAAGTCCCTCATGCCTCTCAAACCAGACATACACACAGATGTTTGTAGGCTCAGGACCCAGCATTTTAACTGCACCACATGTCACACAGACATTATTTTTAAATTTACATGGTTGGATACAATTCTATCTGACTCATGTTCAGATTTACTAGCTGCATATATCAATATCATCAAATGTTAAATCTGCTTTTCTCTCTGGAATGTTTAGATTATAATGTCTCTAGAAATTTCTTTGTGATTTAGTATTTAGCTATATTTAATGATAGTGCCATATGCAGTGTATTGTGTGACAGATTTATTACTAGGTGCTCATCACTGGACTAGCCCAAAAACTAGGTGATAAAAGTGATAAAATGAAGCATCTCCAAATGGTGGCCCTGCCATCTCAAGGTCCCTTCCTCACTCAGATGTAGGCTGCAGCCTTCCCTGGTAAGGTGGTTCTGTTAGTTCTGTGGTTATTTTTCCAAGTGAGTTCAGAGGGGGGGCAGATGGAAAAGGAGATGAGGTGGGTGGAGATGAACCAACACAAAAATGATGTTATCAAAAGATATCAAAAGATGGGGAGGGAAGGAAAGAGGCTGGAATAAGCAGCCAGCACAGGATGATGAACACCCACTTGAGCTTCCGGAAAACTCAGAGGAACATCCCAGTTTTGTACGTGTATCCTCTTTACAATTTTTCCAGAAGCCATATGCCAGACAGAGGCATAACATCCCCAGAGACAGAACACACTTTGCACTACTGTGTCCAATTGTCCCTTGTCAATGAAGCATTCACTATCCCAGCTGCTTTCTCGGCTTCCTTTGCTATGAATTCTTGGTGTTAGTTAATAAGCAGATCTCAGTGGGAGCATTTTCAAGGAGGGCTGCAGTTGAAGTTTCCATCATCTCTCTGTGTGACTACTTAGCAACATGCTGTTCTAGCAGGCATCTGGCAATCTTTCATGTCTTCCTACTGCTTTCAGTACTTCCTTCCTCTAGCCCATCATTAAACAGGTGCTTTAAGTAGATCACAAAAAATTATCTTTTGGAAAGGCTTGAACTCTCTGGATGAGGGTGAGAATGAAGCAGTTCAATCTTTGCTTCCAGTGAGTGAAGCATCTTACAACTGCAGGAGTGCATGGCCAGACAGGGGCAATGCTGTGACGTCTTTGTCACTCATCTGACACACAGAACAGCACATGTCCTAGCAAAGACCTGCTGCTCACTGCTGCAAGCAGCTCAGTTGGCAGGGAACACGCCATGCCTGAGACTGACAGGCCACTTCCATAGTGGATGGTTTTCTATATTCATATCCATGCACACACATTCAGATGTCTGTCAAACGTAGGGTTTACAGAGCACCACAATGTAAAGCCTCCCACACCCACCAACACATGAGGGGTTGGTTTCTCTAAAAGTCAGATACAAAATTTCTCAATGCTAATGAGGGCTGAATATGGCTCTCATCATACCATCAACATCTAAGTGCTAGTTCTAGAGGAATGTCTCAGCATTTCTTTGATTCTCACTTCTATTGCCCTCTCAAGGCTGCAGAGCAGGGGACAGGACTTGTTCAGCCAAGCAGGACCTGGAGAGGGGATATCTCTAGTATGAAACCAAAGTATTACAAATTATGTTCTTGACTGACAAGTGATTTTGACTGCTCCATTACCTATCATATCTCCAAATTAATTTATTCTTAATCTGATCTTTAATTTTCAGCAAATTACAGAAAGGATGATTGCTTTTAATTACTCTCCATGAGTTATCACTCAGAGAAGTATTAGACAATTAATATATAAGGTTGGGGTGTTCTAAATATCAAATATAAAACATGGTGGGAGAAAAAAAATGAGTAGCACAGATGGGTCTTTACACTTCCACAGTCAGTTTTGTATTGGCTATTTTTATGATGATCTAGTAGCATGTCATTATGGAAATCTTATTTTTAAAATTAAGTGAGAACAATATACATTTTAAAATGTTTTTTTGTGAGAGTAGAGGCTTAAGCCTCACAATACCTGCATGATGGTTCAAATAATTCATAGGGAGTCCTCTTATTATCAGGATGGTAAAAGAACATAAGTGGAGTAAAATGATAGGAAAGCAAAATATCTTTGAGTAGAACATTGGATACAATTAGAAAAACAACAGTATTTTGTGTAAATTAGGCCTTCCTCAGCCAAGCCCAAAAAGCTTATCTGTTCTTCCAGCTGTTTTGAGTGGCTCTAGTAAAAGATAGTACTTTTCCTACAAATTATACCTCTTCTGACGAAATAATCGCCTGTTAGTGAACTCTAGTCATATTACAGCCATTTTTCTCAATCATAATTTGCTATGGTTTTTATCAGTATGTAGTAAGACTTGCTCATAAAAGAACAAATCCCTAAAAAACACATTCTCCCAAACTCTTAATACATCACAGAGTAATAGTGATCTTACCCTACTGCAATCTACTCCTGCACACAACCATTCCCACACTTATCAAGTACCTTCACTGGACTCATCTGAGAAGTCTTTTAATTTTAAAGATAAATTTTAAATTAATTTCTTAAATTACAAATTTCTTTCCTGTCTATCTCTCCTTTCCTACTGTTGTCATTGATCTCCAAAGGTGTTTCAAACTCTGCAAATCTCTCTACTGTACAGAATTGAATATTCTCCATATTAAATTATCATGTAGGTTCATCAAGCTCACTGGAGCAGCTGCCAGGGCTGGTTAACCTGAAGGGTGGCAGAACATGACAAAGTACAGAGCACAATTCTTGGTCTCTACAGCACACTGATGTTCTTTCATACAAAAAACCCTTCTGTACCAAGCTCCAGACAAACTGACAGTGTGTACACTTGGACATGAAAGCAATTCAGCTCCTTCACCACAGCAGTGGTGTACTCTATGTGAACATTGCTCTCCCCTAAAATAATTCAAAGAAAAGGAAAAGAAATAATAAAAAGTTTCTATCTTACCCAGTACACGAACCCAAAATCAGCAGGGATGCCAGCATTTTTCTCCTATTTATGCGAGACCTACCAAATCCACTCTGCAGCTTCACAGTTACCTGTGCATCTACACATTTAACAAGACACCTAGCAATGAAATCTTTAATTCTTACATTTCAGTATCACCCCTCTCATCTGACACTGTCTTGATTTTAATATTCTACTTGCAGCAACTGCTCAGTTAGAATGTGTGTGCATTTCTGATAGGACTGACTCATTTCTTCTCTAATTATTGCTACAGAACCACACTGGCTACTGCTCCTTTTACCCCAATCATAGCCAAAGCACAGCTTGAAAACTGCAAGATAAAACCACAGAGCAAAGAGTACCAAATAAAAACCTCTCCCCTTTGCTGACCTACAGTGGACAAAGGGTCTATGGGTTTAGTTGAACAATCAAAACTACTTTTCATGTTTGTCTGTAGACATGAAAATTCTGAACAATTTAACAACAATGACTAATTAGCAGTCAAAAGTTCAGACAAGAGCTTGAAATGCTTGCAAGTACAGATTTGAAAACTATTTACTAAGGTGAAAATATATATATAAATAGGAATTTGTCATAAGTCATTACAAATTTATAGAAGTCTCTTCACAAAGATGATCTACAAACCATCTCAAAGCAAAATAAGACATTTTAGGCAAGTGCAAACCTAAATTACATTTTTATGTAGCCTAAGAAAACACTTCAGGGCTTAATAAATCCCATAATGAGACAGAAAAATTAAAAATTTCTCAGTCTGGATGATCTAAAATGGAGCAGTGAATCAGATAATGGATTCTTGTTCTGGTAAGAACATTTTCTCTGGCCAGTTCTTAACTAGACAGTAGAAAGATATATGGTCAGAGAAGTTCTTTCTCAGGTTGCTGAATTATACTGTCCAGTCCTACTGTCCAAAGCATGGAGCAAAGTTTACAGCTCCTAATACATGTCCTTTCATACCTACCATCTTTTCTTCAAACAGGGAAAAACCAGAGCAAGCCAGAGAAAAAAAGCTTCTTGGCCTTCACAAGTCACTGCCATGACTCTTAGTGCCCTAACACATGCCAAATTCCATGAAATGTACTTTCATGAACCCATTTCTCCAAGCATCAACCATGGCTGCTCAACAAGGTGAAATGCTGGGCTTTCTGCAAGTAATCTGTGTTTTTCTGATCAGAGGGAATTTATCAATCTGTGGTGCAACAAAAGCATGAATCGGTATCTGCAGGCCAGTCTGAACAGAAGAAACAGTTTAACCCAGCAATGATGCTGGTAGAGTTCCAAAAGCATTTGTTGATAGCAGCATTTGATGATTTCAGCATATTCCAGTCAAGAACTGGAATGGGCCAACCAGGGGAGTTACTGTCCCTTGAAGCATTTAAAAACATGTAAATGTGGCACTTGAGGACACTGTTTAGTTGGTTAACAGTTGAACTACATCTTTTCCAACCTTAACTGTTCTATAATTATGTGATTCTATATTTATGTCTAAATCTAAGACTATATTCAGACTGTCAACAGAACTTTAGAGTGGGTGCCAAAAATGTATGATCAAAGACCTTTTTAAGCAATTAAAATTAACAGAGTTATTGCCTATAGAGGATGTTACCTATTTAAAAACTGAAATTAGAAGCTCTGATAGCCCCTAACATTACTTTATCTTATTTAGCTAAAAGATTATAGAGTAAGAATAAAAGATTTGCCACTACAGTGGAGGAAAAAAAAAGTTCCAGTCTCTTTAAGTTAGTTTGTTGTGAAATTTTTAAAATAGTATTCAAATATCACATAAAAATAGATTATGTAAATTAGAAGTAGTACAGATCCTTAATCTGAGAGAACCCTGATGCCAAAATTTTTTTTTAGCTAGGAGATAAAAATTAGCCCTTTTAACTGTATAACACAAGATATCTCTCTAGCATGTCATTAGTTAAACTGAGCAACACAGACACTTAGGATGCCTGGCTCTGTTGTTACCTTTATGACCCAAAATAATTGTTTGCAAGGGTTTGTTATCAAAATAAACAAGATAGAAAACAGTGTAACAGCACAGAGACCAGCACAGTGGATAGCAAGCACCATGCATTACACAGCAAGAAAGCCTCAAGGACCTGCAAGCCAAAGTCATCCATCCATCCATCCATCCATCCATCCATCCATCCATCCATCCATTTTCCCTAGTACCAGTTTGGTGCCACACTTCTCAAAGAATCCAGCTGAACTGAGCAAGTCACCAATACATGACCCAATTCATTCTTTGAATTCAGAATCAAAGTCTGCAAAACTCACAGGTGAATGAATAATCCTCACTATGGCTAATTCTGGTAGTTGAAAAGTTTAAAAAGACAACTAAAATATTCTGAATTTGGAATAGTAATTGTAGAAAAGAGAATTTCTTTCCTATGCAGCCTCTTCAGACAGGAGAAGTTTTCACAGGTTGACAAAAATGCTAACGAAGATTAAAAGCAACCTGATCCTTCAAGAATCTTCTTAATAATAAAATCTGTCCTGAACTAAACTAAGCTGCACAACCAGTGCCAGTTACAGAGAAGAGTTTATTTTTCAGGCCCACAAGTAGCAAGTTTTGGCAATCCATTCTGGAGAGCTATTTAATTCAGATTACATGCCCAAAGAAAGGAAGTGAGATGAAACATCTGCACAGCAACAGGTTATGGCATCAAGGAAGCAATTATTCAGAAGTCACAGTTGGAGCCTGGCTACCAGAAACAAGGAAGAACTAAGCAGCATAACTAATTCTTCCTCTTGGTTACAATTTCAGAAATCCTCATGACATTCTGGCAGGTAAAAATACCAACAGTGTTTTCAAATCATATTATCTTTAACCAGATCAGATAAAGGTTTAAAACTGGATACTAGAACTTAAACCACACAATTTAAAACAATACCAAGTTCCATGAGTGAAAAGAGTGCTTACATTCAAAGCATTAAAAGACACCTCAGCATAGATGGATTTTTTAAAGTACTTAAATTTTCAAGATTTCAGGTTTTTTTCCTGCTCAGACTGCTAAATACTTTCCTTACTATCCCTATAAATATTAGAGTAATACTCCCATACCCACAGTATCTGAGCATATTGAATTACTGATTTCAGATGGACAACTGGTTTTGAATAAGGATCCCTGAAGGTAAGGTAGACTGACTGAAAACAAGTTTCTGTCCAGGGACACTTGAATTTACACAGTTTGTGTTGTTGCTATGAAGCAACCACAGCAAAGATGCCCAAATGAAGTAGTGTCTTGTCTTTAATTACACTTGGCTTTCCCCATGCTCTAGTTACTGATGCAGCAAAACTCATCAGAATCCCACACAAGTGGGGAAAAGGGAGGAAATCACATCTCCAGTGAAGCCATGAAGGAGAAACAATCTGCAGATTTGTCCCTACAGAACTAAAAATCAAAACACATTAGATACTAATTTCTTAAAACATCAAAGAATATTTCTAATTGCTTTTTTAAAAACCCCAACCAAACAAAAACAAATTTAAAGAAAAAAATCAGAAACTTCTCACCTAGAAGAAGATGATTTTCACAAAGTAAATTAGCTAGAAGGAAAAAGATGTTGTTCTCCCCAGTCCTGCTGTGCTAGCCCAGACTAAAATTTTAACCACTATTATTCAATATCAGAACACCTTGAGCAAGAGAGTAACTCATTGTATGTTTTACAGGCTAATGGCTGTACTACCACACAATTTATTTGCTTTTAGCTGGTATGTAGTAGACAATTATCCTCCCTTTATCTTACATCGCATTTTTTTAACACCTGGAAAAGAATTTATTCATTGGTGAAACTCAGAATGTCAGAATGACCAGAAGGTAGGTAATGCATATATAGGACTTTTCTACACCATCATATAAATTATGCAGCCCCCTAGTATTCCTTACGACCTATCTTACTCTTAATTTGCAATTAACATGTCTTCTGCAACCATCTGCTTCTGCCAAATGAAAAATTGGTGTCTGTAAAAAATCAGTCTGAAAAATCAGACTGTAACATTGTACTGAACAATTATATTTGCACTAGCAGTTCAAATCTGATAAATCAAAATTTATCAATTTTTATTCTCTTGATCTTGTGATATATCTGCATATGCAATGCTTGTTACTGTGGAAATAAACTTGCATTCCTGAAAAATATGGATTTTTAACACACACTGAGATGCAAACTACAACTTTGTTTGCATTCATGCCAACTCATACAGCTCTTGCAAAAGGATGACACCAGAGGGTGAGATTCTCCAAAGCACAAGAGGATTCAATACAGACAAAAATCACTGAAAAAAGTTAATGGATTTTGTTAATTTCCCCTTTGCCTGTATTTCTACCCAGCTTCCCTTCTGGTTTTCAGGGTTTTTTTTTAATGGAATCAAGCTGCTGGAAGCAATGAGAAAGCTATAAAATATAGAGAGCTCTCATTGTATAAAAAAGAAACACTTTCATAAAATGCTAATGGATATCTCCATTTGCTGTAGTGATACTTGAATGATATTTTACTCCATAATGCTGGTGGCATAAGGCAGCAGATTTTATACTAGTGGCAGTTCACTTCAAGAAATCAAGTACATCCTTTCCATACTACATCCTTTCCATATTCTTGAGGGGGGAAAAAAAGGCTATCTTTCTGATATCATTGAAACAGAATCACCTGGTAATCCTCACCAGCTGTTAGGAGTAATACAGCCAAGTTTGCACAAAAACATTTGGATGAATATGGGGTAAAGGGTCTACCTAGGCCAACTGACCCCTTTCTTAAGCAGATCTTAGCTCTCCAATTCAGCACACCACTGGAATATCAAGGCCCAGCTATGCCCCATGAGCACTAGTGCCTGCCCTGCTCCAAGCAGCCAGAATACCAAGGGATATTCCTGGCACTTTGGAACTGTACAGATGATGTGCATGTCAACCAAAACCTCAACGCAGCACAAGCAAATTTCTTCAGATCTTGATTCCTAGGGAGAAAAACCACCTCATCCTACACTCAGATTAACACAACAGGCAAACAGAGCGTGATTTATATTAGGTAGGTGCTTGCCTAGTATAAAAACAAACCACATGCTATTCAGCCAGATCTGCAAAAACTGCTCAACATCCAGAACTCATGCTAGAAGTACCTAAAAAGTGCCTACTTTCTGCAGTGATTCCAGATGATAGTGAGCTTTGCCTTCAAAAGAGGTCCCGTGCCCCAATGCTAGTCTTATATGGCAAGTTCCCGCCCAAAAAACCAAACAAAAACCCCACAAAACAAACAAACAAACAAACAAACCTATGATGGATTACAGCTGCCCTTCTCTCTTTAAAAGCTGCTTCTGCTTCTGCTTAGCAGCTCAACTAAACAAACTGGAAACAGCTGTGACTAAAGCAGCACATAAACAGCTTAACATGGTCAAAACTTCCTAACAGAGCATCCTGAGAGGATACACACTGTGAACAGGTGCTTTTATTTTGGCCTCTAAACCTTACTCACTCAGTAATCCCAATGTAGAAGCAAAGAGTGAAACATTTGCCTTTTTCAGTGTTTTCCAAAATCCTGTGTCTTTGTTTGCTTATAGGATTTGAGGTTCTCATGGTTGGTTGCACCACTCCTTATCCAATTACAAAAATAAACACAAAGGGAGCAGGAAATAATTCCATTCATCCTAGCATTCTGCACACAGTGTAACCCTATTTGGCAATTCTTCCTCATACTCTTTCCTTTATTGATAGCAACAAGCTTTTGTAACCTGGGAATGGAAATGGACGTGATCAGGAGGCTCAGAAAACTTTTTCTAATCAGCCAGTGATGAGAAATCTGAATAAAGAAAACAAAATTCAGTTTCATTAGCATGCTGGCATTAACAGAGCAAGCTGTGAAAACTTCACTGCTCATTTGCAGTGTAAATTGGGGACTGTCACAACTGACAAATTGACATTTTCACTCCACAGCACAACTTGAAGTTCTAAGCAGAACTGCTTTAAGCATAGTCTGTTGTTTAGGAAATTACCAAAGGTAATGGAGTGATGGAAAGCTGCAAACCTGGCAATTCGTTTTAACACAACTATTTTCAGGTTTTGAGAACAAAATAGAAGATGAAAGCTCAGAAAGTACAAGTACATCAAACTGCAAAAATGGTACATCTTCCTTCTTGCTTTGCAAGATCCAGCAATAAATAGACACCACACCAAAACAAAACTGTCAGTGCTGCCTAGCAGGAAGCTTATCAAAGACATTTAAAAGGCTTTTTTATGAAAAACCAATTTTAATGAAGTCACATCAGTGCAGAAGAACATTCCAGGTGGTCAGAAAAAATATTCTAGAACATAAACTGGTCAGAAACTCAGTGTTACAAGCAAATTAAGTAGTTGGCAGAACTCTGAATCTAAATTCTAAAAGAATAAAAATGTGTAAAACGAATGATCGGGACCAAAAATATATGAAATGTCACCTTCCCTAAAGAGACAGCATCCCTTCATACCATCCATTGCCAAATTTCTTGTCCAGAATTCAGAATTTACCAGATTAATAAAACCTGCCTTGTATATTCATACAACTAAGAGGCTACATCACCCTACCTGTTCTAATATAGCTGATAACTTAAAGTAACAATATCACCAGAAATATCAGACCCTGAATATTGCCCACAGAACATGTAAGTGCTTGCAATTTACCATCTGCCTGCACATCAGATTCCTGTATATCAAACCAGAGTTGGTAGAAAAAAAAAATCACTTCTCTGTATAATTAAAGCTGTGTATCATCCCATAAACTTGCATTTTTTCAACTTCAGAGCTACTCTTGGCATTCTTGAGTATTTTCTTAGTCTCAATCATTTTCGTCAGTGAGGCTCAATTTGTTTTCTTTGATTTGCTCATTCAATTTAATTAAATTTTTCTGATATACAAGCTCTCAATGTCTCTAACTGAGCTCTTCATCTAATATAATTTCCTTTCAGCTCTTCATCATCATTCTTCCTCCACCACTGTCCCAGGTTCCCTAGCTTTCAGCAGCCTTATCCTAATTATTGCTCTGGTATCTTGTACAGTCCAAGTATTATTTCTTCGGCATTCAAGTCAGATAAGCCCTCTTTCCCACTGCCTGAGCAAATGCAGGAGAAAATTGAGGGCATAGTGGTAATATACTTTCAACTCACTCTTCCTGGGAGAAATAATTACAGAGAAAATCTTGTTTAGTCGCTACTGCCCTGGGAGAGAGTATGCTCAGTTCAGATGAAATATTTGGAGGGTTGTGTTGCAAAATGCTAACAGGTCTCTCCAGAGCACAATAGAAGCACTATTTGTCAACAGTCAATAACTGGGTCAAATTCAGACACTTCTTCAAAATTGCAACAAAAGAAACAAAGGAAATAAATTAAAATGGAGCAAATAGAGACTAAAAACCTAATTTAGTTCCAATAACTATTAAGGACAGCAGCACAGGGACGGGAAGGTAAGCACAACACTAACCTGGAGGAAAGACTGAGCTCTGAAGAGATCCCAGGGGGATTTCTTTAAAACTAAAAATTCTTTCTGTTGGCATCTTATCAGATGAGATATACATCTTTAACACACTTTGAGAGTCAATGTGACTCTCAGGAGAGCAGCAGGAGTTTTCAATGGACTCCTCTGCAGAGCAAGAGATGGAAGAAGCATTCCCACTTCATTCCCCAGTGACCTCTGTAGCATGTCTCTTACTACCACATTTTCACAGACCATAAATTTTAACCACTTTTTTTTTTTCTGCATTGCTCTGCAGCTGGTCTTATCATCTTGTTATACTCAGCTTTGCCACACACATACTCCTGCAAGAAGCTCTATGAAGTCCGGACATGTGCAGCCTGTATACCAGTAGAGGCTGAGATCCTCAATCTTGCCTTGATGCAGATTATTTCTGGTAGAGGAGCCCTGAAAGAAACAGGTCCTTGGAAGCCCTATACTCCAATGTCTACCAAGAATTAAGTTCATTTAAGTAATGGACACAAATTCAGATTTAATTGCTGATATGATGGAAAAAAGTCACAGATCAGAATATTTCTCAGGCAAATGTATTTTATGGTTTTGGCTTTTTTTAATTTCAGGGTTTTTTCTCCAATCGCCTCAGCATTTGCACTTCACTTTCTTTTGCTTGCTTCTTCTCTTTTCCCTTACAAATGCATAAACAGAAATCCAAGTATCTACACTCTGATAAGCTGCAATCTTTCAAAATTAAACTTTTACAGTCATCTCAAAATCCTTGTTTCTTCTTTGGTGGCACAAACAAAAAAAAATAATGTTCTAAGATAAGCATGTGATGTTTCTTACTTTTCTGAACTAGGAGAACAATTTTTTCAATGTCATTTGCACATTTTTAGCTTTATTATTATCTGACATAATAGGTAACACAGCTCATTATGAACAATATTTGTCTTCTTGTAACGTCAAAAGTGTTTTGTATACTTTAGTTGTCAGCACATTATTCTGTTACCTTTTCTTTCAAAAATGCAGTGGAATGGTGCCAGAAGGGACAGTTTTAGCAGCAGGATTTTATTATTGTTTCAAATCAACAAGCAATGTAATAAGATTTTCTAAAATACCCTGCCCTCACAAGCAAACCTTGTGTCCAGCCAGTGGGAAAGTGACAGAAAGAATGATTCCTTACAGTGAAATTTCATTTGAATCTACATAACTAATTGCAGCTTTAAAAATGATAAATCAGGTTGAAATTTCTAGTAAAAAAACATAAATCTATTTTCAGTATCTTAGCTTCTTGCTATTCACATCTGTTCATAAATATTTACAGGTTTTTTTCTTTTTATATTTTCTTTTTTTTGTATTCACATTCCTTTGCACACTATAATAATGGTTGCTATGCTCTTGGACCCCAAAACCCCATATTCCCATATCTAGGTGCATGAACATAAATTAAAGACTTTAGTCAGGAATGAACTTCTCAAGAGGTTCAGTTCCAGTGAAGAAGAGATGTTGGGTTCGAAAATCAAGGGCCGGTGGCAAAGAAAGGGGAAAAGGACAAAAAGAAATTATGTGTTCTTCCTTTCTGGATTTTTTGGAGCCAGTTTTTAGCAACTGCTGGATTTGGACATCACTGGGGCTGTGCTGCATCCTCGAGTGCTGAGGCATTAAAGGAGCTCTGTTTGAAAGGATGCACTCTGGCAAACCACAGCTACCAGCAAGGCTGCTGACACTGCCACCGTGCTCTCAGCTGCCATCCAAGACACTCCATCTTCAGGAGGCTGAATAAACACTCTTCCCAAATGTCTACCTTGCAGTGCTTGAAAAAACCATTACAGACTGGCTGGAATAAGAGTGGAAATAATGCAGCTCTTTTAGATGAAGATCCGTAGCAGGCTAGTAGAGGTTCTCACGATGCAGTTTCTTGTATTACAGAGGACACTACATCTTTTATGTGCTCAGACACCAGACATTTGGGAAAACAACTTGCTGAGCTCAAGACCTTGGCATGTTTTCTGTTTTTTTCATTTTTCTAGATACAGGTCTCAAGCTTCAAAATGACACGTCTGCTTTCTTGACCCTGCTTATAAAACTTTCCCCAATAAAAAACATAAATCTGGGGAAAACTGGGGTGTATACAGGTTGTGTCTGTAGCTATTCCCTGAGTTCAGCTACTTATTGAAGGAAATGATCCAGGGGTTACTAACCATGAACAGTGGCAGCAATGAGCTCTCAAAATAAAAAGAGGAGGCATAAAGGTTATTTTCCCCTCCTCTTCAGCACTATCTCCAGCTTTATGATTAAGTTACCATTTTTCTTGCTTTTCTCCTCAACCCTCTTTTTTCTTTTCTTTGGTCATGTGGTCTTAGAGCAGGACTGACTGGATAATGACATTTTCAGGTAGACAAAAAGAGATTCTTTTGTACTTTGCAGCATGCACAGTATCCCAGGGAACAATGCAACAATATTTTTCATAGATAATTTCATAGTCCTATTTCCCTCCACTACCCTTTTCCCTCTAAGAGACTGTCTGAAACCATTCCATATGCACAGACTAATAATCATGCAATTTCACATCTCTTTGTTGAGATGAGGTATATTTGTTCTGGGAACATATTCACAAGCAAGAACACCTAGCTAAGCCAGTCAAAGCTATAAACCTTCCTGAAACAAGTTCAGTAGTCAATTCAAAGCTAAAATCGAGGATCTGTTCTAAAGAAAGCCTTGTTAAACTGTCTGATTATGACTCTCAATTAAATCCACATTTTAGAAAAGATCTAGTACAGTATCACATCATATTCTATTCAAACTGATTTTGCTAATTTTATATTATGCACTGTAACATTTATTGAATCACATGAAGGATTATAACAGACTTCAAAAAATGTTACATAAATACTAAGCTACGTTTTCTGAAGTGTTGCCTCTCTCTTTGTGAGCTGCCTTTGGAACTCCACAGACATAATGGCAGCACCAGAGTGCCTTCCAGAAACCTACAGGAGATCCAGAAGATGGTTCTGGTCTGCTCCAGCAGCCACCAAAACAGACAGTCAATATCTTTCATATGAATGTTTGACACTACAGGGATACAGCAAAAACAGTAACTGCAAAACAGTAATTTATTGCTTAGGCAGATGCTAAAGGCTTTACTTATTATCCTCTCTCCCCAGAAACCAAATATTTGTAGGATGCAAGTGCAACTGCCAATGAAGAAAGGCTTTGCTTTCATTAAAGGAAGGATTGAGAAATTCTATTCATAGACTACTGGTTCCACTTGAATGTCTTAGATTCTTAGATATCACCAGGAAGAGTGTGGGCTAAGTGATACGGTAAAATTATAGCAGTAAGTGGTTTGGAAAGCTACAAAATCTGCTACCACACTGGAAAGCTATCATTGTCTCTAAATGGTAGTAATCCCTTTTCTCATTTGCAAGTACTTCTTAAGGTATAGAGACTAAAGGACATAATATTTACAAATTTTATTCATATTTATCAAACCCAATGTACAAATTATTTCTGTAAAGTTGTTCTATGAATTTATAAGGTCCTGTCTTTGTCCACAGAGAATATCTGTAGCGTTTGTCTGAAACCTATGGTAGCTCTCTGAAGATGCTCATAAACCACATTTTGACTTTCTTGAGAAATTGAGTTATTATTACCACATGCCCTCTAACTGGAAGGAATGCCTTCATTTTCAAGAAGTTATTCCTATAGGAAAAGTTACTGTTTTGAACACAAAATAACTTTCTGGCACGTAATAACACAAAGATTAAGGGAAAGCACACCCAGCTGTTCTGCTCACCAACATTTTCCCAGGTAATTCACTTTTCCAAGTGCTTTTCACCACAGCACCACCTTCTGTTACACCACAAGCCCTGTAAACCATGGGAGAGGTGGTTCACAGCATTAAGACAACGCCAACACACTACAGCTTCCATATAAAATTGCTTTCCTTGGATCCTGAGAAAAACTCAAAAGTGCAACTGGCTGGGAGCTTTGCATCAAAAAGGGTCCATGATGAAAGAAACCCAGTCACTCCAAAGCCAAAATATTTCATGGAAGACTTTTTTCCACTCATTTTTTTCCCAGGCTGCCATCATAAAACCTGAAACAAATATTTACTGTTACCTAGTCTGACCTCCTTCTGACAACTCTGGTTTGCAGAAATGACCTGAAATATTAATTTTCAAGTGGACTTCCTATTGGGTTATCTTGCCTCTTGGGAATAGTGGATCAGAGGCCTGGATGCCTTTGCAGATTCTTGCTCCCTTCTAAGCTGGACTCACACATGGCTTGGTAGAATCAGATCAGTAAATTAAATTAGAAAACATTTTGATTTAGAAAAGCCTTAGTTTTACTTGGAAAAAAGATGGTGAGACAAAACGTTCTGCTGCTTTAAAATAATTTTTGAACTTCTAACTCCTTGAACACTTTTCATATGTTAACTTTCATCCCTATTAGGAAGTGAAATAACTATTATGCACTTTCTATAGGACCATGGATGCTTACAACGTAAAGTTTAGTGCTGTCCAAAGAGGATAACATAAGACTGATCACAAAGCTGTCCTTTCAAAGTTCTCACTTTTTTGGTTATAACCTTTAATTTTAATTAGATTTTTCGATACTTGATGATTTTTATCACCATGAGGAGGTACTATAATAAAATCAGTAAGTTTTCCACAAATCAAGGAGATAAGAATTTCTCTGTTTTCACTAAACCTGTGTTTCAGTTACTCCAGATGTGGAAAATATCACATAGGCACAATATTTATACATATAAATGTAGACATGTTTATACTCAAACACACAAAATATATGTTACTTATGCACTTCTACATAAGGAAAGAAAAAAGGTCCAGGCAACACCTGAAAGGAACATCCTCTTCCACCACAATAGGCATATAAATACTATGTAGTAATCATTGCAAAGATGCTACAATTCCTTATATATTACTCTCTTTTGTTTTTCTCATTATTTCATCTTCAAATTTCCATCTATCTTTTGAATGCCCTTTTGTGAGCTATGAGCTACATTAAATATTGTAACTCCATACCATGTGTACAGTATTGTAGTCAAAGGGAAGAAACAGAAATACCCAACGCAGTTTCTTTTTACACCTGCTCAGAGGGACAGTGACTCTTTCAGAATGTAGATAAAATAACAATATCGAATGGGAGAACAGAGGTTTTAAATTCCATATATCTCAGTCATGGTTTAATGCACATGTGCTTTAAATCATGCCCTATTTAACACTTGTGACTGTACAGTTGACCAAATTCTCCCCAGAAAATATTTCCACAACCTCTTTCAGCCACCTGAGAGAAATGTACAGCAACATTTTCTTTCTACAGAAAAATCATTCAGCTAGGTCTCCTTTACAGACAGTCATTTTCTGCCCCTGCAGCTAGAAAATAACTCTCTACGTAAAACACAAGATTTGGAAGATTTACCATTAACAAATATATGCACACACTGGAAATCAAGAGTTTCAGCTCATTGACTATAAAAAGATAATAAGCTGTGTCCTACCTATGGTGGTAATAACAGTGCCAGCAAAGAAGAAGGAACTTCCCAAGTCCCAGTGACTGATCTGAGCAGATGTGTTTCCTAAAGGTATGATTCCTGCATTTATTGCTGCCACTACTTGCTGCAAGTTTAAAAAGATTTTTGTCAATATTCATGAGACAATTGTATTCATATATATTACACAGTCAATTGATTAAATCACTTATTTCATCCAAGCACTAAACCAGAAAAATATCTGTGTTGCTTTGCTCGAGCTTTATCACTCAGTCAGGCTACAATTTATTCTTCAGCGACCACTCCAGGCAATTCAGAAGAGCTGTAAAGTCCAGACCATTAGGGAAAATGCCAAATCCACAATCTCTGTGATATTACTATCTTAGTTAGAAGGCAAACACTATTTGGTGAAGAAAAACATGCATTAGACAAAATTTATAATGAGTTTCCCACAATGTTCCTGTGTTGTGATAGGCAAGCAAATGGACTTCTTAAAAACAGTCATTTTAAAACACCAAGAAAAAATACCCATGCATTGTTCTCTATCAAATTAATTCCAAATAAAGAAAACATTTTTATATAACAGACAATTCAATGATTAAAAAGATTACACATACAATTTTAAAACTTTCACTATAGCAACAAAAAATTCAGTCAAATATCAAACATACCTCTATGCAACTATATACTTTAGAAATGTTGTTCTTGAAAAATTCAGTTCTAGAAAATAAAACCAACAAGCTTGCCACTAATGACATTTTCATAGTCTCAAGAAATAGGAAACTTTTCTTCTTTCATCAGTGTCAACTACTGTAAATTCTTATTACTAAATGTATTCCTGTTTTGTTATATCACAATTGCAGATATATATACTGGTATTTGAGTTACAGTATTTTTAAACTTGCAATAAATATTTTAAAGAATAAAAGTTTCCATTTCATTCTGAATCTTTGAAACAGGATTTATTTCTAATCACAATACTTATAATAATTGGTGTCTAACAAAAGAAAAACAGAGGAAGTAATACCATAAAATGAAAATGAGAATTTTAACTAACTAGCAGTTCCTGCTGGGCAAGATGTACAGCAAAAATTAGGGACATAAATAGTGACAGGACAGACCAAAACCACCTTCCATTTGGACAGTCTGTTGCAGAGGAACAGTGTTGTACAGCAGTAATAATTTTTTCAGTCCCAAAATATATTGATAATTTGGAAATTAAAACATTTCTGTTACTAAACAGTGCCCACAGAAGTCACTTGGTCTGGGCAGAGATTATGAAGTAACAATGTGGGATTAACTAGGACTTTTTTTTTTTTTTATCATGGGACTTAAATCCAACATTTCCAGTTTGCCATTTTCAAAGCTCAGATGCACAAAGTAACCATTTTGAAGTCCACTGCCACACCTCTGCAACCACAGGGATCTTACTGTCAAACCAAAACCATTTCCACTATCCAGGATTGTCAACAGAAAGCCAGCTGGGGTATCTTTACACAAATTTTCTATCTGCTTTCGTTTTATCTTCTTTTTTTTTTTTTTTTTTTTTTTTTTTTTTTTTTTTTTTTTTAAGTAACAGAAAGGCAAGCATCAAACAAGTGGGATTTTCAGTCCTACTGAGGAAGGAGAAAGGATGGGGAAAGTGAGGGGGAAGAGAGTTAAATTTTCCTTTGTGTTGGAAGGATAAATCTTCTACATTTGTACATGATGTACAACTTGGCAGGAGTGACTACAGCAGCACTGATACTGACAGGTGTTTCCATTAGTGTAGGAAGGGACACATCACACTGCAAGGCATGTGAAAACCATC
The DNA here is from genome assembly GCF_052056855.1 of Sturnus vulgaris. Classification (NCBI taxonomy): domain Eukaryota; kingdom Metazoa; phylum Chordata; class Aves; order Passeriformes; family Sturnidae; genus Sturnus; species Sturnus vulgaris. The sequence continues at coordinate 22,205,004 of NC_142245.1, forward strand.
CACTGAATGATTTTACAATTTACACAGCACAGACATTCCTTTGATTTACAAGGAGGTGTAAATCAGTGTGCTGTGTTTTACGGAGCCCACTGAGTACAGCCTGAGTGTTGATATATTTCAGGGCACTGAGAACTGCTGTCACAAGTCCTGGTACCTGTACATGGGAACGTGTTGCTCTCCAGCGAGAAAACTGTATGATATAGCACTGGATCAATGTAATTATTTGAACCATCCTTGTTTTATTACAGTTTCTTGTACTGGATGAAGATGCTACCCAGAGCAATGCACCTGTTTAGGCAGTCTAGCAAGACCAAGCTTTATACAAATCCAGATGTAAAATGTTTCCAGGGCTTTTATCATCACTGCACATTTTTGAAGCCACATGTACCTCAAGGCCTTTTATATGAAAGGTGTTCCAATATAAACCACTCAACAATCCACTACAGCTATGCATTTCCTGGCTTCATCTACCATACCTACATTTTTTCTGGTTAAAAAAAATATACAACTTAACCCAAAACTGCCCAAGGCACAACAGATGGCTACAAAAGACAATTAGCTGCTATTATTATGTCTGATTTTATCCAACTGCTAATCAGTAAAATAATTAGGGCTGCTTTCAGAGATGCTTCCTTTTCATACAGCCTCCTAAGTTCTGACTACGCACACTTTCAGGGACTTTCTGAGTAGGAGGCTGCATCTGCATCGTGGTGTTCAGATTGGCTTGGGTGAATTGCTTTGCCATTAATTTATCTAACTACTTTTGGAGCTCACTTGTATTTTGGGAGCCAAGTCATTCTGTGGCAGTAAAATCTCCAAATTACTTGTGGATCATTTAAAACATATTTCCCTTTTGAGAGTTTGTATGTGCTTCAAAGCAATTTTTTAAGTTCTTATGTTGTGAGGAAATCTTGAATAGCAATTTCTGGTTTGTCTCCTTCAAGAAATTAATGATCTTACAAACCATTCAGCTTCCTCTTTCTTTCCAAACTGAAGACACTTCCTTATTAAATAACGTATTCACCTATTTAAACAAATCTGTTGTATATCACATATAAGTATTTTTTTAATAAGTTTGGTCTTTTTTATTGCCAGTATCTTTCATTGACTTTCTTTGTACATTTACTGATTCATATTTGTAAATTTACTGACTGTTTTAGGCATAGTTTTAGTCATAAAGGGCCAGATGATGCCTTCATCATCATTGGGCTGTTGTTTCCAAACATACAATGTTATGCTTTCTCCTGGGCTGTGACCATGTTTGGGAGAAGCCAGACTAGATACCAACAAAGCTGCTGCATTTTATTGCTTCAGTGTAGCCTGTAAGAGTGTTCCTGACTAACAAAGGTGACAGGTGAGTAAGGTTACTGGTTTACTGAGATCCATACTACTGTCTTATAAAGTCTTCAAATGTTGCCTGCAGATTTTTTCAGGAAGGGTGACTGCATTTTCAGTTCTTTGGATCTGAGGATAACTTCTTCTTAGTCAGGTCAGCAATCATAAGAAGATCCAGATCTAAGACTATTCCCAAGAAAAATTTAAGAAAATCATATATTGTGTAACTCCTAACACTAGTCCATTTCAGGGCAATAATTTCAGGGTAGCATTACATGTCAATCACACAAACTTTACTGGAGGATTGGATATTAACACTTCTCTAGCTCTGAATAAAAACCCAGGCTCCACTAACTTCACTAAGGACCAGGATCTCAGCCTTAGCCTCCAAATAACAGGCTTATTTTTCACTGTCAGAGCTGTCACAGCCACTTCTCTGACACCTTAATTCTTGCCTATTTTTTGACTGATGCCTTACTACCACACCAAACTTCATTTGTCATGAGTTTGAAATTTTCCTTCCTTCCTTCCTTCCTTCCTTCCTTCCTTCCTTCCTTCCTTCCTTCCTTCCTTCCTTCCTTCCTTCCTTCCTTCCTTCCTTCCTTCCTTCCTTCCTTCCTTCCTTCCTTCCTTCCTTCCTTCCTTCCTTCCTTCCTTCCTTCCTTCCTTCCTTCCTTCCTTCCTCCTTCCTGCTGTCACTTGAGACCCTTGGCTTACCCTAACTGACACAGTAGTGACAGTAACTCTGTGCATTTTGAATCTAAAAGCAGAATCATGAAAACTATAATCTGTACAGTCATCATATGTTGCAGCTTTTAAACACTTCATGTGATCTTAACATGGGAAATTCTTGACTTATAAAAATTACTTTTCAGTATTAAAGTCAACTGATCTCCTCAGTGGCAATTTTCCTGGGTTTTTATTCCATATACAAAATAAATTGGTTTAAAAATCAGTTTTGTTTCAACACTACAGAATCGCTCAGCTGTAGAACAGGGGTGTGGACAGATCAAATTCTTAAATTATGCAATTATTTCACTAGCCTTACCTTCTTCCAGAGTCTTTGTCTAGTACTTGTTTCATATGAGGTGACTGAGGACTGAGCAGAGGGTGGGTCACTCAGCACATGGCACCCAATCAAGGCCTATATGCACAATGATTTTAAAAATAATAGTATATGGTTACACTTACAGTAATACATTTTTCTTCTTTAATTATCTTTGTAATGGTGAAAAAAATCAGGCCTTGTTTTTTGGGGTTTTTTGGGGTTTTTTTTATAGTGAAAAGAATTGAGATAGAATTTTGACACATTAAAAAATTTTCAAAAATTCCAATTTTTTAAAGTTAGGTGAATTCTTAGGCTGCCTCTCTAATGTATCTTAGGATAGGCATGAAGTGTGTCTGAGATCAAGTCCTCACTTGAACTACACCTACACATTCCAACTGCTTGGCTTTGCAGCCACATTTGGGAACAAGCTTTAGCGGAGTAGCAGAGAAAAGAGACAGAGATGATTGAGGCCAGAGTAGACAGGCCAGGCATGACCAGAGCTCCAAAAACACATAAGCCTTGCTTTCACACCACACATTTTTTGCTTGAAATCAGAACACTGGGAAAAAGAGTGTGAGAACACAAATCACATTTTAATTGAATGTCAGTGTTTCATTTCCTATATAATTTAGAAAGACTTTCTAGTAAATACATTGTGCAGTTTTGTGTTATTCCTGTGTTCATGCAGGCATCTCTCTGTAGAGGCCATGCTGAACTTTGCTTTGCAGATTAAGACATAGAATACTGTGACTTTTCTTCTGTCAAAACAAGAGAGAAAACTGTGGTTTTAACCAAACAGTAATTTTCTGAGAATAGAAGACAATTCTAGGTCAAGGATTTCATCCTCTGGTGCTCTGACCCTGCAAGAAGTCAATGGCATTGACTGACAAAAGCCAGCATGCTGGCCAGGAAGCTACATCCACTAAGTGGTTCTGCAAAGACAAGGGAAAATAAGGAGAGTTTATAAAGTGTGAAGGCTGGCCTCTGGTAGTCAACTGTTGTCTCACATGGAAATCAGGCAGAAATAAAATGTGTCAAACCAGTCACTCCAATACTCATCTCCTTGTTCCACACCAGGCTCTGAATACATGTTTTTGTACCATCTTCCAGTCACTTCACTTCTATGAAATGATGTAACACAACAGTTCATTACTTTCAGCTCTTCTACTGAAAGATTAAAATAAAAGCACCTCAAATTATGCTTCTGCTAAAATCCAGAGTGTGCTTCCTTTTGTTATCCAGCTTGTCAGGAGTTAGCTTGTGCTTCCTGGCAGTCACTTGACAAACGATGTCAAAAAGTCAACTGTGCCTCTGAAAACCATTTCTCAGCCTGGATTTCTTCCTTCATTATAGTTCTGCTGCCATTTGACAAGAGCACTCTCCCTTTACATTATAAAGATACACCCCATTATGGACCAGCTACTGCACAAGTCCTGTGTTTTTATTTCAGCTTTGGTTTACAAGCAATGGAAACCCTAGTTCTCAGTTCAAAGGCACACCAGGATGCTTTTAACACTTAGCAAACAACTCTCCAGCCTCAAAACACACGGATGTGTGCCTTGATGTTGAAAGAGATTGCAATAATATTTGTATTATAATTCTGTGACTCCTTGTTTTTCTTCTTAGTTTGTATGAGTGTGCTCTACACTGGAGACTAATACCCCACATGGTGAAGAACTGAAGAATTCTTTTCACCCTCTTTCACAGCTACTTAAACTAAAAACTTGCAGAAACATAATGAACATTTCTATTTCTAAATATGCATTACAAACCCCATGGGTTTCTAAGTATATAAATTCTCTGTGTGTACATACACATATATATGCATGTATATACACATGCACGTTCAGGGAAGATGGTTTTTCTTTGCTTCTTGAGACTACAGACTGGAAGAATTATGCAAACAGCTGTTCTGCAGAACTGACTTACTAATGAGTCATATCTGCCACCCTTTCTAAGACAAAAGCTGGCATTCAGATGCAATCAGGCTAAGCTAAGTTCTAGGTCCATAAAACTGTTCATCTGAAGGAAATGTAATCTTTACGGGTCTCAACACCGGAAGCAGCAAAAAAAGTTTGAGGCCAGTCTGCTCGAACAAAGAAGTGTCAAGAGCAGTTAGAATTTATTTGTTATTCTTGCCCCAAATAATGCTTGTGAAGGATAAGAACCACTTAAAAAATCAGTTTGGTTTAACCACTATGCAGATAATGGCTACAGAAAAGGGAGCTGTCCTGTCCCTGGAGGAAATGCTCCCAGGCGAGAGAAAGTTTGGCAAAAAATCCCTCCTTGCAGGAGCTGAGTATAGAACCAGAAGAGGGACAACAGCAGGAGCCTAAGCAAGGAGTGCACACAATCCAGAGGCTTCTGCAACCCATCTAGACTCAGCCACACCAGGTAGGTTTCTGTGTGGTGCACAGGTCTGGATAAGGGTGTGACCAAAAGCCTTTCACAGAAATCTTTCATTTAATAAATATTTCTGATCTGGGGATTCAGGTAGAATTGGGTGAGAGGGGTTGTGGAAGGAGACAACTGCGTTTGAATATATATTTCTGACCAGAGTGAAGCAAAAAGGGGTCACAGACACAGCGAGAGAAAAGGACACTCTCACAGGAGGTCACTGTACAAAGCAGGACTGCCAGGACACTTCGAGTTAAGAGTACACAAAGCCCAAGTGCTCTGATGGGCAGACACCTTACAAAGGACAGACACATATACAGGCCAACAACTCAAACTACAGCTCCTATGCCTCGTGTTTTAACTGCTTTGAAAGTCCTTCATTTCTTCTTTCATTGCTTTGAAAACATCATCAACAGGCATCTCTGCTACTGATATCTGCATTTGTCATAGGCTTCATAACTGAAATGCAGACGGCACATTAAAAAAACTGATGCAATGGTATTTTGGATCCTCAAATAAATATAGTGCAGCCTCAATTTCTTCTATGCTGGTCTATCAATCTTTTCAAGGCTTTAAGTTTTACAAAGCATAAATGCTGCTTCCAGGCTAGGATCCTGAAATGGGATAGTTCCTGCTTTCTTTTGGAGAGTCTGGAAGGAATTGCCAAAGGAGAGACTAAGAATATTTAGAGTTTAAACTGTTACATTCAAACTACCTTGAAAAGTTCCTGCTTAGAGTACCAGTAAGCTACAGCTCACAGATCTGAGAATGTCTACAAATGTTGTGATTCAAAGAATTAATAAAATTTGTTTCAAGCTTAATAGATTTAGTTAACAAATTTTAATATTGTCTAAATAAACTTTGTAGTTGCCTGAAAACAAAATTTTTGCATCTCTGTGTTTTCCTATCTACAAAAATTATACAGCATACTCCAATACCTTATAATCTCTTGGAGAGAAAACATTTACACTTCTTTAAGAGTTTTCTACATAATCAGGGCTCAAGGGGCTTATCTGATTGAAATTAAATATATACCTGCAAATTATTTTCAGGCAAAAATAATTTTCTTGTGGCTACAATGCAAATTGTAAAAAAGCCTGTGAAAGAGACAAAGTCAGTTACTGGTGGAGGTGCAACTTAATGTAGTTACCTACTTTCAACTATAAAAATGAAGCCACAGCAAATACATACTATAAATTAAAATTCTTTCACAAGAAATTAATCACATAAGAAACCATGACGACTTTCTGGTGATGCCAGTTTGAAAAAAGAAACACTGCTCCGATGTCATTCATAATTATGTCAGGCTTCCCTCAAGAGAGAGATAAAGAGGGAAAAAAAAGCATTTATCCTCAAGGGAGATTAAAAAAAAAATCCCCATTTTGGTCTCATTCATAACCTAAGAGATGAATGGAAAGAAAAGAGGCCATGCAGCTGACACAAATGTGAGAGGAAACCAGGAATGGCACACAACTCTAGGTCCCTGCATGAAGAGCTGTTCTCCCCATGTTAGCCACAAGCCCACACAGAACCCAAGGAGATCAACTTGTGGGATCCACATCAATCCTGGTGGCTCATTAATTCTTTCAGTTTGTTTGTTTATTTTAAATGCAAGCACATTTTTGTGGGCATTCAGTTTTCAGAAGAAGCCACATACCCTGAAAGGGGCTGGTTTAAAACTGCAAAAGTTTTACTGCTGAGACAGCTTGGTGCAGCACCCTGAAAACTTGTTCAGATTTCAAAATGAGCTTTATAAGACAAGAATTACCCCACATAGTACTTGGAACACATTAAAAGATTTTGCTTTTTAGTGTAGAAGTATTTTTTCCACTTGTTAGGATTTCAGAATAAATATATTTGAAGGCTCTTTCTGCTAAAGGAACAGGAAATTAACTATGTTCTAAAATTAACTTATGTTCCATTGTTCCTTTACTTGAAAACGCATTATTAATTTTCAGAATTAACTCACTAAAATAACTATAATAATTCACAGTTTGCTGGGACATTTTAGATATTTAAAATAATATCACTAAGATTTTTCTTATTTCCCTTTTTTGTATGTAAAAACAATGCATTAAACAACTTTCTTGGATATTGAAAGTAATTTTTTCTTCCATTTCGGTTTTAGAAGGTCAACATGAACAAATAACTGCTGAGTAATATATAATTAGGTGGTATTTACATAAAAATTTCTTCTCTTTCTTTTTTTTCTAATCAGCTTTTTCTTTGGCAGGGGGACAAACAGTTGCTTCTAATTGCCAAGATATCCCACAACAAAAAATACTGGCTACATCCCTATGTCCTAGGAACAACATGAGTTCTGGGCAAGGAGAAAGCAAATTCACTGTTTTTTCATGCACCTTATTTCCTCCATAGGATCTTTGGGATCCTCTAGAGGGAATGAGGTGTATGAAACGACAGTAATGACAATTTTATGATATTGTTGAATATCAAATTCAGTCAGGCTCACCAGTTCCCAAAGACAACCCCAGGAGATGTCATGAAAGAAGACACAAGTATCTCATGTTTGCACAGCACTGCATGAGGATGAGAGTGCCACCTGAATATCAGCAGTGTAACCATTTGCTACCACTCACAGGTGCATAAATATAGCAGGATTTTTTTCCAAGTTCTTGGCAATACATTTTGTGCATCTGAGTTTGGAAGATGTCTCTAACATTTTAAATGCTTAGTGGCAAGCTTGCTATAGGAAACAGTCAACAAACTAAAAGAAAATTTGAATTAGATTGAAATAATTAGATACAAGAGCTCCAGTTAGAGAATTATTTCATTCTTTAATGCTTGCTGTTATTTATGTGTATAGCTGGATTACTCCCAGGTTTCAATCAGCTTCTACCAACAAAAAGCTCAGTGGAGAGGGAAAAATTGTTGGACACAAGACATAAAAAATCCTTAGTGTAAATGAAGATCAGGTTTATATATTTTATACTTTTCACACATTCATTAAATCCACACAGTCTGAACTACATTTACTCTTTTATTCTGTCACCTGACAGTTACTTTGTATTGCATGGCAGGGCCAAGTTGAGAGCAGGCACAGAGAAACCAAAACACCATTTGTGATGAATTGTAGAGTGTTCTTCACCAAAAGAAGAAATACTAGGAAAGAACCTGGTCATATTCCTTTCTGCAGCTTTATAATGTATTAGATAGTCACAAATAACCTTTACCAAACCAATGCTTTCTCATCTGTTAACAAGTGAGACCTTCCAACTGAAACTTTTTAAAAACGAAATTTAACATCAGACCATGCACAGCTTGCTGCTCTGTTGTATTCTCATTACTCACCCAGGTAGTGTTTGTACTTTTACAAGCCTCCCTCCTGGGGTATTTCTCTAGTTGTAAATTTAGATATACCACCTCTGAGTGCTGTGCACTGCCCACCTCAGCACCATTGGGGACAGCATGCAGTGATCCACTTAATGCTGTTGTTAATGCTGGCTTCAGGCTACAGGAAAAGGAGTCGAAATTGCCTGGAAAAACTGCTCTCTTGGGTGTACAGATATGCTCTGCATGACTTCTGCCTATTTTTAATATGGTGCTAAATGGAAGTTCTCACAAAATACCAAAGGAATTATGTACCTGGATATACCTCTCAGGGTCAGGCATTGCTGTTGTTCATTGCAGGTATATTCTATGACAGCAAGGCAACTAGTAACTGAAGTGCTTTGGACTGAAAGATTTGCAATACTGGACCATGGAAGTCAGAGACAGAAGAGGTCATGAAGACCATGTCTGTTTTTTGGGGGTTTTTTTTTGTCAGCACAGGAACAACACTGCTGGACGACTGTGTTGGAAAGTTATGAGGAAAACACAGGTCCTTTTTCTGAGGCAGCTGAATTTACCTCACTGCCATCCTCAAAGCACTCTATTCCATTACCTTTGCACATTTTCTAGGCTGCATAGCAGCTCTCTGTTGTCCCATATTTTGCATCTATATAAAATATATGATGTCTATAAAAGTATAATTCTCACCTAGTACACCAGAGGAGCCACACAATCAATGTGACAATACAAAGTTTCAGGAATTCAAAACCCAGGGAATAAACCTGTGCCTGCTGAAGAGTTGGCAACAGTATATATTGTACCAGGAGACCTTCTGGGGATTGGTGAGATAGAATAAAGATGGAGAAGACAGGAAGGGAAAAAGCCCTATCCTGTGTGTATTTATAGAAACACTTTTAAACACCTTTGTGACAAAAGGAAGATTTTAGCCAAGGTGCTGGAAAATCCATGGCTCCTGGGCAGGAAACTGGAATGACATTCCACTTGTAATTTTTTTTGCTGAATTTGTGCTCTCCACCTAGTCTCTCTTATGTGCTCACCTGAATAAGCTATCACATATTGTACTGCCTGTGGACAGTCTTGGGGTAGTCAAGCCTGCTTCAGAGTAAGGATTAAATTACAGAGCAGAAGTTTGTGAAGATTGAAAAAGCCTGGTATGACAAGCACTTTGAGCAATGACTAGCATGAAAGGGCCAAAACAGTATCTGGATTCCCGGAACACAAAGTTCAAAGAGAAAAGTTGCAATGAATTTCATTATAGTTTGACTCAAGGTAAATACTTGATTAAAGAAGACATTATAGTCTGTAAGCTCTGTAATTTTCTTCACACAAACTAATCATTCCAGCTCCTTTCTACTCTAGTACATATTAATTTTCAGTTTTATAGCTTTCAGTGAATTCTTAAATAACATTTACTTTTTCCTTGCATGCACTATTTATTTTTATTCATACAGACATCCAACAAAAACTGAAGAAACACTGCATTATATTGTAATAACAGTCAGACATAACCCCAGGGAGACAAAATGTATTTCACTAATTTCGTTTTTGTGACAAAGTGGCAACTAGGGAAGAAATATGACCCCATGTGTAAGATAGCAGCCTAGACCTAGAAAAATTAATTTGAGACTCCCTTTTACCATCGCTTTGCCATTTTACTTCGGGCAAGCAGAATTTCCTGACCCTTAAACAACTTGATATCATTGACTAACACTTATTCTGCATAAAGCAAGGTACCCAGACAAGCTCCCTGTGCCCCACCTCTGCTCCTATGAAAGGAGTATAACAGCACATTCCTATTTCCACATTGTGGTGCTCTTTACAGAGAAGCAGAAGGGAACAAGGGCAAATTAAGTTTTCCATTTACCCCAACAGCATGCAGAGCAAAAACTCTTCCCACAATTCTCTCTCGTCCATGTGCTGGGGGGGGCTGTGTCACCTCCCCATGCTTCACACACCTGTGTTTTTCGGGTTGTGGCAAGATCATTAGTAGAGATGGAAGCTAATGCTGATATGGTTATCTGTGCTCTGATGGTTGTACTGAAACTCATTTATTTTACACAGAACATCAAATGGGCGTTGAATGCTGATGAAGTGGTTTTTTATTATCAATCTGTGCTTCTGGGCAGAGAATCATAAATGCTAAAATATCTAAGTACTCCAGAGCAAACTCCAACAGTTTTTGCCTTAAGGTCCATCTCACAGATGATGTAAGATAATATTGCTTAAAAATTTCTTTTTTTATCTTCACAAGTACAGTATCTGACCTAAAAATTTCATAGGAGGATATTTATAGTAGCTACAAGAGTTATTTTTCATCAAAATGTGCTTGTATATTTCTCTGAAAGATTATCTTACATTCCGCTGGTCAAACCGCTGGAACACAGTTATTACATAGCATCTAAATCACTATTGGCAGCATCTCCTCAGGCATGCCTGGCTGGACTTGTGGAGAGAGGAGCTGTCTGACAGTCATTTAAAGGGTAGCAGTTTTGGAACACATTTTAGCAACAATGCAGGGAAGAAATCACAAAATACAAGACATTTTCCCAGCTTACCTTTAAAATTCAGAAGTAGTGTACCATAAAAATAACTCAGCACATCAGAATTCTATACTTAAAACTGAAAAAAAACCCCACGTCCATGCTGATGCTCAAGGCAGATTGGTCTAGAGAGGTGAAATCACCTTCTAAACTCCCAGCCATATCTGCTGACAAAAAACACTTACAGAAATCCTTTCTGCCCATGCATCTGGCATACTCCAGAGCTCCTGTTCACCATAGTCCAGGTGCCCAACACCCTCTCCTGCTCTCCTCGTCCAATCTTGTGCTCTGAAGACCCAGATAGCCCCATGGCCACTGTTAAGGAAGGAGTCAATCCTTTCCAACTCTTCAGTGTTCACTCTAGTCTCCCATTTCATTGTCCCATGCCCAGAACTGATGTGATTTGGCAGCCCTCTGCTATTCCCTCCAGTGCCACTGGATATTCATAAGAACATGGGATTTAAGTTGGAAGTAGATTTATAAGGCTCCGGATCTAGTTCTGTGCTACTGCAAATAAATATCTCCCATAGTTCTGAGGCAGTGACCTGTAAGGGTAAAGTCATGTTAGTAGGAACACACCAATGTACATCATTTGTGGATGTGCCTTTAAGAAGCAGAGAAAATTGAGATTTAACATCAAAGTAGGAAGTCCATGGTACTTTCCTGTACTTATAACAAAATCAATATAAAGAAACATACAGCTGGAAGGAACGCTAGCTTGATAAAATCACAGTAAATTAGGAGTCCTTTAAGGGAATGGATGGTGTAGCTTCTTCCACAGAATTAGGCACTTCAAATATTGACAGAACTTGTAAAGCACAATCAATATACCAATTCCTCTGTGAACTATTAATTATATATATTGCTGATGAATAATCATTTAATTAGCATAATGGGAGGCTTCAGTGAAAAGGCCCTCTACCAAGCATACTGGACCTAAAAATAGCAATAGCATTTCAACCATGAGGCCTTGCATGAAAATGCAAATGCTCAGCTTCTGGTCTTAACACTTGTTACATTGTTCTGCCAATACAGAGCTTTGCTTATAAAGGTTTTGCCCCTTATCACTGCAGTACTGCCATATATAATTTGTACCTCTAAGGCAAAGTGATGAGGGGTTTGGTATGGATTACCTGAATCAGTTCATCAAGCTCTGTTGCATTCACACAGGAATGCTGAGATACAAACGTCTGCTTCTGAATCACAATGGTGGTTCTCTGGGAGGTCTCATGAGGCTGCTCCAGGGCTTTAAATACTGTTGCTCCAATTATTAAATACACGACTACCACCAGAAAAATTGTTGAGACTGTCTTCCATTTCATAACATTAATGGCTGAGTCGCTTTCCTCCCGTGAAGCGAGCACGGTAGGCTTGGTGGAAAATGATAATCTTGGTTTGGAGTTCTGAGTGGCCGATTTGGGATCCAGCAAGTCAGGTGCCGCCACTGGCAAAAATAGAAAAAGAAAGTTAATGTTTACAGTGCCACTCAGATTTCACTAATTAAACTTCTTGCCAAGAGATTACACGAATTCTGTTGCTTCTAAATGGAATTCTTAAACTGCTGAATCTTTCTCTTAATCACATGACATCTTACAACAAATCTGTTGCTCTGAGTAGTAGTGTCCATCTTACATGCATATGCACATTTGCAACATTTTCTATGTCTGCCCCCATATGATATTGAATCATTTCCAAAAACAGATTTCTCCTGCACCCTTGCATTTCATTAAATTACTCTAAGGTAGTTTTGCTGCAGGGATTCTTTATGTCCGCTGCTCTCTCAAGCACTGCTAAGCAGCTTTCCAGCTGTGCTCTACCTCAGTGTTACAGAAGTATCAGGAAAATACAAAACCTTGTCTCTCTCACCTATTATGTCCTATGCTCCAACAAATGGTCTCGGAGAACAGTTGTGTGATCATTTCTAAACTCCCCAGACACAACCGTAAAAAGGAGACATTGCTCATCATGCCGGTCTTAACGGGCTAATTGTTTATTGATTACACCTTTCAAAAAATTGTGGTACAACACATGTGTGCTTACTGGAAGAGTTGTGCATTCGTTAGAGCACGAACTTCTATTTACAGCTACAAAAATCCACCGGGTTAGGAAAAGAGTAGCTGAGTGTGTTAATCAAGTACTTGGATAACGCATGTGACTACCAGTAACTACATGGGTACTAAAAAAAAAAAATCCTCCACATTAAGTACAGGTAAAGATCTCCTGTGGGAAGATGGTCATAACAGTGACCACATAAGCTATATATAAATTGTTTTGAATAACCAGTACGTTTTAAATGGCCAAGTCAGCTCTTCCAGCTCTTTTTCTGGTGGGAAAGGCTCAGATCTAAATCTAGTGGAAAGTCTCCCACAGGACGGCGGAGATGGGATGCGTCTCTGCAGGGAAGGCGGTGGCACTTGGCAGAGTCACTGCCTGGGAACCCCCCGGGCTCCGGCGCACAACGGGCTCCGGGAGAAGGGGCAGGGGGAGAGTGAAAGCCCCGGCCCGGGCCGAACGGGGACCCGGGGCACCCCTCACAGCCCGCGGGGTGGGCGCCGGGCACTCCACGCTCGCCGCGGTCACGCCTCCCACAGCTCCGGCCCCCGCCCCACGGGCACCCGGGGGTCGGGCACAGCCCCCCCGTCCCGCACCTTGGCGGGGGGAGCCCCTTTCCCCCCGCCGCCGCCTTCTTTCCCGTGGCAGCCCCCTCGCCCTTCCGATCCCCCAGGGCCGGTGCCGGGGAGCGCTCTCAGCGCGGCAGCGGCCGCCGAGCCCGCCCGGAGCAGCGCCGACCCGCCGCGGCCGCCGGCGGCGAACAAAGGAGCGGGCACCGGGCACCGCCGCTCCGCCGCCGGCCCCGCCGCCCCCTCCCCGCGGCCGGTGCGGTGCGCCGGGGGACGCCCGCCGCCCCCGCGGGGTGCAGCCCCCGTAGCCCCCGGGAAGCTGCCGCCGGCTGGGATGCTCCGCCGCGGGGAGCGGCGCGGGGGCGAGGCGGCCGGCGGAGGAGCCGGGGCGCGGCGCGAGCGGGGCCGGGAAGGGAGGGGAAAGGAGCCAGGCAAGGTACAAAGGAGCCCCGGGGCGCCGCGGGGAGCATCCCGGGGTCCGGTGCGGGGGAAGCAGGGGCGCATGCAGCATCCGCAGGGCTGGGAGCGGGGAGGCACGCCATTGTGCTCGTACTCACTTCTTATTTACCGACCCGGTGCCCTCTCCTCGCTCCACGGGCAGGCATTTTTTCTATGCTTGGGTAGATACAGTTAGAGCAAATTAAAAAAAAATTAAAAAATTAAAATTAAAAAAAAAAAAAAAAAGGAAAATAAAAGAAAGGCAGGAGCAGACCGAGAGGAAGAGACTGATAGATGGGTCTGGAGGAGAGGGAGCGGCAGGGGCGGGCGGGCTGGCAACGCGGATCCCGCCGGCTCCCCCCGGCCCCGCGGCGTGCGAGGTGCCTCACGTCGCGCATCGCGCATCGCACATCGCGGCGCTCCCGTGTGTGCGAGTGCGTGCGAGTGCGTCCGTGTATATGTGAGCGCCTGTGTATGTGTGTGTGTGTGTGTGTGTGAGTGTGAGTGTGAGTGTGTGTGAGTGTCCCTGCGCGCTCCGGTGCAGCCCGAGCCCGGCGGTGCCTTTTGTGGGGCGGCGAGGAGCAGCCGCACCGCTGCTTGCCCCCCCCGCCCCTCCGCGCCCCCTTCCGCGCCCCCCGCCGGCGGGGGGAGCCGCTCCCGGCCCGCCGGGGCTGCGCGCCCCTCCGCGCCCCTCCGCGCAGCCTGCCCGCCTGGGCGGCCGGGGGATGCTGCAGGGGCGCCGGGGGAAGGTGGAAGAGGAGCCGGGGAGAGGCAAAGCGGTACCTGCCGACAGCAAGGTCTCGCCTGGAAACAAGCGAGGAGAGAGGAGGGAGAGAGGGAGGAGGAGAAGGCACCGGCCAGCCCCGCCGGCGAGGCTGGACTTGCCGGCGGTCCCCGCTCCAGCCCCCCACACCCGGTCGCCTCGCCAGAGCCTCCCCGTGAACTTTTGAACTGTCCGAAATGTCACCGAATTAGCAGGAGAGGGGAGACAAGCGGGGACACCTCGGCCCTCGCCGGAGAACGGCGAGGGGCTGAAGGGGCAGGCGGTTCCGTCCTTCCCGGCTCGGCCTGATTTTAACCCGGTGCTTGGCAGCCCTGGTGAGTTGCTGTAAGGAGTTAACTAGGTGGGATCTAGGAGTCAGGGATGGTAGCTGCTCTCCTATCGCACGCACCGCCTGCGCACCGCCTTCTTCCATTTCAGTCTGATAGATACATCAGAAATGCTGCTTCAACTGTGCTTTCTGCCACTAAAAAGCCTGAAATTATCCTTGCTATTTCTGCCATGGGCTAACTCCCCTATTTCCCAGTCATCTGTCACCTGTGACACTATCCATGGGTCAGTTCACACTGAGGTGAAGAGCATGAAGACAAATCCTAGAAGAGGATTTACCAAGAGAAACGAAAAACTGCTCCCACAACCACTCTCTAAAAAGTCTAAAAAAAATACTCACTGTAACAAATGGGTGTAAGTCTCAAGCATTTAAAGCCAGAGGCTCTATCTGTAAAATGGCCAAAGACAGTCATACATCGGGTGTTTAATGGGCTATAATCCCGCTTAAATCAGCAGCACCATCAGCAAACACTTTAGAAGTCACTTATTTTAACGCTTCTCCATATCAATGTGACATAATACAAATGAGTGTAAGGCTGAGTTCCTTAGGACTCCAGTTTCAGCAACATCAATCACACCACTCTCATCCAGTGCGTCCACAAGTCTCCACAAGATACAGCACAGGGCAGGAAGCTGCCTCTGCTATTTCAGAGCGAGCTGTAGCTCATTGCTGCCCATCCCTGGGAACCAGCCGAGCACTTGTCGAGTGAGGAGAGCCTCTGGGCCCTGTCCAACAACCCCTGGCAAGCAGATCTTCAGTCACAGGGTTGGCTTCATCAACACAGTCCCAATACTCAAACACAAGACAAACGTCTGCTTCTGACTACTGATACTCCCTCACTCAAGGAATGCTCAAAGATGACTCTCACACCTGAATATTTTTAATATAGAGTACTCCCCCCCCAAAAAAACCCATAATCTTTTCTCATTTCTCTCCAGAAGGTTTCTTAATCATCAGCCTACATAAACACTGGCTGCTCCTATCTCATGGAAAAGAATAATTTCACAGGATTTCTTTGAACATCCTATGGGAAAACAGGCGTGAACATTTTCCTCCATGCTGACATGTGTCTCCATAAAGTACTGTGGAAAACAGTACTACATGCCTTCCTTTAGCAATCTAAATATTTGGAATGAGATTTTGTTTTTCCTTGAGTGAAGGAATTATTATTAAAAGCTTTAAAAGGGTCATATTTATTGCTTACAAATTGAAATCCATGGGAAGCCTTCTAATATCTTCAGGAGGGTTGGGAGCAGGCCTTAAATTTAGGGATTCCACCCAATGGGAAGAAACCATTTTGAGATCCACTCCCAGAATGACTGCATTGGTGCCTTAATCTTAAGACCTGAAGAGCTGTCTGGAAAAGCAGTTATTTCCATTAATTACCTAGTAAATATCTCCAGTGACTACTTTCAGTTGGCTGATATTTTCCACCTATTGTGATCGCAGATGCAATCCTCAGCTGGATCCTCATCTTACCACTTACTTTGAGTGGACTTGAGCTGTACATTCTTATTTCTAGCAGGGATATAAACACTCTACATACAGCAGTGATTTCCAGTTCAGCAAGAAAACCAGTAATTCTTTTTGTAGTCTACAATAAAAACTATTGTGTACAGCAGCTTCTATTTTCTGGAGGCCTTTTACTGCACCATCCTTTACTCTATGGAGTCACGCCCACCAACATGTGTTTTTTGGTGTTTTTTTGGTGTTTTTTTTGTTTTGTTTTTTTTTGCCATGTACACCACACATTGTTTGAATATTGTGTGTGACCATTTTGCCCTCAAATTTGGAACTGACATTCAACCAGCTTGATGCATCAGACCTGAGCTTTGCTAAATAAACACACTTAAATGCAGCACTGACAAAACTTCCCACTAAGCAACATAGACAAAATTAAGTAATAAAAGGGGCTAAAACTCAGATCTCCAGCCTTGCAAGCAAATGGATTTGCTGCTGAGCCAAGGAGATTTATCCGAACAAATTGGAAAAAAAATTTTTTCTAAGATTAAGTATAAGCAGGTTTGTGTATTTCATGCCAACATAAGAAAAACTCACAAAATACAGGACTGTCAAATGCTGTCTAAAAATGTATTGGCATGAGTTTGGGATGACCACAATATTCACAGACAGTGGCTGCTGGAAGCTGCTCAACTCTTTGAAATGTTAAAAGTAGACTCAGCCAAGAGAGACAGACATGCAGCATGCAGAGGAAGTCAAAGTTGCATGATAAACATCACAATCCCATATTCATGGAAATAACAGCTGCAGATGATCTAAACGTAGCTTTGATAGGATAGGAGGTCACTTGCAAGGAAATAGTTATTCCAGAGAAGTATTACCCTATAAAGACCAATTTAAAAGTCTCAAGTAAAAAGTACTCTTACCTGTCACTAACACTTTATTTTCCTCTTCCTAATTCAGGAGCCATCCCCTGCCTGAGAGGTCATGAACAACACTTGCTTTGTGCCCAGAGAAAGAGGCTTCTGCTAAGCCCCCACCTCTGTGAGCAATACATGCTCTTCTCCTTTAGCCAGCTGTGGAATGGGAGGCACCACAGGTTCCTGCCTTATTCGATCTTATTAGTTGCTGAGAATTTCTACATTCCCAAAGGACTGTTATGACAAGGGTTCCAGTGAGGGCATTTGCCTCGCTGACTTCAACAGCAGTTTATTCATGTGGGCACCTGTTTAATTTGCCACAGGGGACCTGTGCCTGTGATCAAACAGTGTATTGCTAAAGGCTTTGGGACCTGCTGAACACAGCATCCACTCTTCCTCATCACATGAGAGCAGGAAACCTCTGCATATCTTCAGAATTTGGCCAAACTGTACACCCTGTTGAAGTCAAGGATAAACTTCTGCTACTGCTAAGTTTTATTACCAGAAAGCTTTGCAGAAATACTACTGGACTTATATAGTAAGTTATTTTTAAGGTTCATTTTACTTATTCAGCAGGACTTACAAATTACTTGTCTCTTGACTTCTTTGGAGACATTAAAAGATCTCTGTCAGTTCTTTATGGGTAATTATGACATTAAGGCCATGCCATGTCACCGTATTTCACCATTAAACCATTATTTGTATCCTGCTGTGGGAATTTAAACTAAATGAGGGACTAATGGCACACAGCCTGCTTCTCTTTGGAGCAAACCAGAAGGCAGACCATGTTCTTCAACATGCAGCAAGGATGCCAGGCTGCTCCAAGTGACCGTGCTGAAAACACACCCTCCCAGCACTGGGGAGAAGGCAATAGGCAGGAGACACTTGCAGCTGAGTGATACTCAGTCCTCCTCTGCCTCTGAAAATGGTAAAGTGCTAAAAAAGACCCATTGAAATATATGTGATCTCTTCTAATTCACTTTTTAAAATGAGTTAAGCATACAGAGAGCAATTAGAATGCATATTGCAGAATCACAGAATCATAGAATGTTAAGGGTTGGCAGCGACCCTAAAGACCATCTGGTCCCAGAGCACCTGCCATAAGCAGGGACACCTCCTACTAGACCAGGTTGCTCAAAGCTGTATCCAACCTGGCCTTGAACAGCTCCAGGGTTTGGAGCTGTTCACAATCCACAGCTTCTCTGGCCACCTGTTCTAGTGCCTCATCACCCCCACAGTAAAACATTTCTTCCTAATATCTAAATTAAATTTCCCCTCTTTCTAAGTTATACCCATTCCCTCTTGTCCTATCACTACAGTTCCTGAGAAATAGTCCCTCTCCATCTTCCCTGTACGGCCCCTTCAGATACTGGAAGGTTGCTATGAGTTCTCCATGCAGCCTTCCCTTCTCCAAGCTGAACAGCCCCAACTTTATCAACCAGTCTTTGTAGGGCAGGTTCTCCAGTCCTGTTATCAACTTCATTTCCTCTCTGGACTTCCATGTCCTTCTCCTCTTGGGGGCCCCAGAGCTGGATTCAGCATTGCAGGTGGGGGGGACTCACCAGAGCAGAGTAGAGGGAGAGAATGACCTCCTTTGACCTGCTGGCCATGCTCCTTTGGATGCAGCCCAGGATTTGGTTGGCCTTCTGGGCTGAGAGCTCATGTTGAGTGAGGTCTCCCAAGTGTGTCAGGGTCCCTCTGGACAGCATCCTTTCCTTCCAGCATGTCAACTGCACCACACAGTATTAATGAGTTCTACTTCACTAGCAAGTTATTATATCTACCATGAGCGTCTGTCCTACAGTGTGACAAATTATTTATTCAGCAGAAAAGCCATTGTTTCTCACCTCATCAATTACTAGAAAAAATGTTTACATGTGCTCATCTATTTTCATACAGCTCAGTTGCCAGTCTTAATTATGTTCTAATTCTTTCCATTGCTAGTAAGCCTTATCTATTTATCCACTTGCAGCAAGAGGGAAGTTGTTTTAGAACCCGTAAAGCATTCACTGTTGTAATTAATATTGTGAATGTGTATTTTTCTTTACTGACTTGCAAATCTCCCAGTGGGTTTCCTCCCTGCTTGTGTCGTGTTATCAGACCTAATGGGATTTATTTATCACATGTTCTGCCACTGTTTATTTCATATTTGTTTCCACAAATCTAGTATGCTTGGAGAGCTTCAGAAGCAATGATTATAACTAACTTTCAGGGCCAGTCTTACCAAAGATAAATGTGAATTGCCATATGTCACCATTATTATGGATTATTTATGCACAGAAAAAACCTTACAACTACTTTGAATTACTTTATCTCCTTGATGGACAGTTAGTAGTGCTTTGGGATGATTACAAAATACTTTTCTGTAATCACAAAAATGTTCTACAAAATTGCTGGTTTGTAATTTGTTTTCCATTTTTGCTATTGTGGTCTCTTCAAAACAAGAGGCTGACAAGGAGAACATCTAGGTTTCATATCTGTCTTTCCACACCCAATAGTACCAACCATGCAACTGATTTTTATGGTGCTACTGGATAACTTATGAGATGGAAACCTAATCTCCATATTGTCTTTGCAGACTGGAAAAGAGCAGGGAATATTTTGAAAGAAAAATACATCCTGATGAGAATGGCCAAAGTTTGTGCTGACTCTAAAGGGAGTTTTCCTTGAGTCAGTAAGCTTGCTCTTAAACCATGTCTTGAGTAGCTAAGGACTTCTTGTATTTATAAAGTACAATATTCACATTTTAGGGAACTCTGGAATTAGTGACACAGACCTATGATACAACAATCTGAAAATAAAATAAAATACAGAAGACACTGGAAATCACCTAAAATAGCATTAGTGCTTTTCTTTTTGAGTAATCCACAAATAAGATTTGGAAGAAACAAAACAAAACAGACAAAGAGAAAATAAGAGAAAATAGCCCTGGCAATACTAAATAAGTATCATGCAGGGCTAAAGAAAAAACTTGCTAGCAGAAATAAAGAATACAAATGAGGTGATGAAAAAGGAGAACATTAAGTATCATCTATGTTTTAAAACTACCAGACTCTATTCTACCTGGCTTTAGCCATGAAAGTGCAATGAAATCTATGAATTATTTTCAAATATGCACGAGAGACTGTTTTCTGGCAAACTCTGTGTTCAGCTACATAGAGATATATCTGGAAAGGATGTTACAGATTTTTTTAAAGAAAGATAGCATTTGGTTGTGTTTATTTATTTATTTATTCAGTAGCTTGTTCTTGCTGCTGTGACAAAGATAACTAACACCATGCAAGCAGAAAGCTGGGTGAGCAAAGCCCAGTTTTCATAAGGTATTTGGGCAGCAAGAAACATAAATTCCTGCCATTCAGATACATCATGCATTGACATTGCTCAGTACTTCCATCCTTGAAGGCACTTCCTTCTATTTTCTTTAAGGCATGATCTTGAAATTCAGGGTTTGGTGATTTAATCTTTGACTGGCAGTTATCGACTCTGTTGGTAGGAGAACAGGCTACAGGGTCACACTCATCTTTTCAGCTTTAAAGTGGCTTCTAATCTCTATACTTCTCTAGAAGAAAGTTGTGTTCTGCCACTGATGTTAAGCATGCAAGGAACTCAGCCATGGGCTTGTATAGTTTTATGTTTTATTTTCTATTGGTAGAGGGAACATTAAAAGCTGGACTCCGGCTCCAAGGAAAATATAGGTAGAAAATACAGGGCAAGATTGGCCCATATTTTCCTCTTTGCACAGCAAATATAAATATACCCCAGATGTAATACCCCAGGCACCAAATAGAACCAGATGCGCTCAGGACTGTGACTGGTGAGAAAGTTATTTTGTATTATCCCTTCACATAAAACAGCTAAAATTAATATTATGAAATTTCCATTACATTTGAGCAGATTGGACATAAAAACTGTTCTATTTCTAAAATTCTCAGCAGATTAATATTTTTGTAATCATTTGCCTGAAAAGATTAATTGCCCCATCACATAAAAGGGTGAGTAAAATTGTAAAAAAGTCATTATGTTAGTGTAAAAGGTACTCTACAATAAAAATCATTCTTTTTCTAAATTATTTATATTGGAAACAAATATAGCATAAGTGACCCCCTATAACAATTTATATAAACTTTCTGTGATTGTGTGTGTGTGTGTGTGTGTGTGTGTGTGTGTGTGTGTGTGTGTGTACCAAATTAATGAGCATGATTGCCAGGAAAAAGTTAATAGAAAAGCCATAAAGAAACCAATTCCTGAAATTATTGCTTTCTTAGCTTTTCATGTTCTCTCTCATAACAACTTCGGATATTAAGGGGATTATGACTCGAAAAATTTACCTAAGGCTTTATCCAGTAAGAGTATCTCAATGAAAGAAATACAACAAAAGCAGTGACTAAGGAAGCCTCAGGCTGAATATTTGCACCAGATTCTTGGGGACTTATTGGCAATTTATTTTAGAGGGAAGATCTGGTGATTTTACAAACTCATAAAATTGCCTAGAATATTTTGGAAAGTCAGCTCTGATCACAATATTATAACTAGTAAAGTAGATGTGTGGGAAAAAAACCTTCTTTTATTCCTAACTTACAGGGTCACAGGGAGTGGGTCCTTCATCCTGCAAACAAATCCACAAAAATACATGCAATCCAGATGTGATGGATGTTGGATATTCTGGATATATCTGCTGTATATCACAGCAGAACCCCACACAAGGAGCTGTGTGGGAATTAGGAGCAAGGTGCTGCATGCAAAGGATTGTGCAGCATAATACAAAAGTACTGCTAGATTCCAAAGGTAGGACAGATAGGGTCTTCTCAGCAGCACACTCCAACTGGGAACCCTGACCCCTCAGAATGGCAAACTGCCTTAATTATGGTACTTCCATGGCATGTGAGTGCTGCCTCCAGTTCTGGAGCTACCTTTTTGACAGCTACTTTGAAGGGTTTTATATAATTTTGCAGGTGAATGGCATTACATGTGCCATGGACAGAGGTGTCTAGAAGCAAAACAGTGATCCCTGACAAAACCAATTTATTTTAATTTCCATGTGGCTCAGTTTTCACCACTGGTGTTCCTGAACAAGCTTTCTGCTTCTGGACAGAAACATGCTTCCCACCATGCTGCTCAACATTATGCTCAATTCTTACACCCAGTTGATCCAGAAAATAGCCCTTCATTTGGCTTTTTTGGAAGGCTAGCAGAATAAACTTCCTACAAACAGTAGATAAGGTTACTGCTTTCTTTGAAAACACAAATAAAAGAAAAGCCTCCAGATTTTACATAATAGTTCAAGACTGCAAGAGATTGCAATCAAGAGATTGCAAGACTCAGGATAAGCAAAAAGGACTCTAATTATTTCTTCTGCATAAAGGCATTTCTTCTGCATGGAGACATTTAAATCCACGTCTTGAACCTTCCTGGAGAGAGCCTATCACTCCAGTGCTCAAACAAGCCCAGTTCAAGCAAGCCACACTTAGACATCACTGATCCTAGCACTTTACTGGACTCCAGGGCACTGCCCTGTGATTTTATCTGATCTCTAGGAAATATTACTGAGCTATATTTGTTGTTCTCACTTACGTATTTGTGCACAAGAAGTTTTACACTTGAGTTTTATAAATAGCAGTACACTCACATGGGTGCTTAGCAAGTTTCACCTCCCTCGACATCAGCAGAAGGAATTTTACTGAAAACAGGTAAATGACCTGTTTACCCCCAGAGCAAGTACTGAGCTTGTCAGGATGTTTTGCCTTCCTGTTGCATGAAGGCTTTCTTCAGAGTCAATTAGCTGCTGACTTCCAGCTGAGCTACAGTGTCACAGAAGGGCACTCCAAAGGCATCTTTACAGAGCAGAGACTAACCTGTATCAGGCAGGATACAAGAGAACTGGATCCCAGCACCAGAGGGCTGTAGTAAATATTTTGGAAGTTATTTTGGCCCAAATCCCTACCAGCTACACAGGAAAGGCAAAGCACTTTGAAGCTTAGCTGGAATAAGATGTACCTACAACATGTTTTATTGTTTCATTTCTCATACCTCTCTCCAGAAATACTCACTGATATTTTTTTTTTTAATAACAACATTTTAGCACAATAAAATAGTTTTCTTTTTGACTGAAAGCTAGATAGAGCAAAGACAGATGTCAGGACAGCTGACAAACCTGAAGCAGTCGTGTGCTTGGTATGTGGCAAATCCTTCAGTGTATGTCAGTCTATTTGTACATTCCTGAGCACTCCAACTATCTCCTCTAGCTCATAAGATTTAGTTTGCTAACTGGAAAAAAAACCAACAGGTTCCAGGTAGGAGGTTAGTCCTGCACTATTAATGTTAATCTGAACCTTCCCAGCATCAGGAATAAGGAGATGGCATAAAACTTGGGGGACCACCCTAGGTTTACAACAATCCCATAATCCAGCTGGTGTTAAAGAACTCTAATGTAACCCCAGTTCTTCCTATAGAATTAAGGATTCATGAGGTATAAAATAGACAGAGGGAGAAGGAGAGAAAATATTTCTAGCTTAGTGATTATGCATTTCCTTGGCAGAAGAATTCATGAGTTCCTGCCCCCCAAGGACTGTTTATGTATTTTAACCAATGACAGTTTCAATAAAAAATCCAAGTAAAGAAAGAAATTACATCTGATTCTTTCTACAGATATTTAACACTGATAGTCATTATCAGTCTTAGTCAGGAAACACTAGGTTGACATAATCTGTTTTCACGTTCTTTACCAAGTTTAATTGTTTGGCATACAAGAAGGCAAACCATCAAGGATGCTGCAACATGCAGAAAATTCCTGCTACCTCAGTTCAAACAGAGTAATTAACAGAATTAATCAATTTCAATTGAATGAGATCAAAGAAATCTCCTATCAGTTGACTATTTAGAATAACTCAAGGAAGATTAATTTCTATCCTAGTGTTCTCTTGATCCCAATAGGTTGTTGATGACAGGAGAGTAGAAAGCAAGCTTTTTATCATCAATCACTTTTGTTAATACTTGACTACCTGCTGTGTACAAGGATCCACATATTCCTCTATTTTTAGACAAGAAAGCAACCTGTCAATAAGTGCTGAACCACTTGCCATTCACAGTGACCACTTAGGGAAGAACATAAGCATAGTGGCTGCTGTGTAGAATATTTAACAGGAAGCTATATATGGAAAAACACAACTTATACTTCAAGTATCCCAGCCAGCCTTGTTTCTCTCAAAGTAACACTGAAGTTGCATGTTACAATTACTGGTGTCTTAACTGCAATGCATCCTCAATATACCACTTGCACATACAAGACATCTGTTTTACCTACATATTTATCTACATATGACTGCACTTACACCCTAGCTATAAGCTCTACTTATTACTTATACAGAATGTCTAATGTCAGGCTGCAGGCTGGAGGGTCACCAGCTTGTGAAAGGAATTACATGGTCTAGTTGCCTTCAATAAGGGAGGACAAGGGTATCTGACCCTGTCTTTCTTCCAGTCCAGACTCACATCTCATCAGTTACTGTACTTTGATGCAGCACATTTTATTTACATCACTAAAATAAAATCAGCCATCATTATCTCTCTCTTATGGTCATTATCTCTTGTGATTTCACCTCAGCTCTTCTGGGCATCGGGCTTAGTCAACACAGTGATTTAAGAGTCACCATGCTCTGCACTGATGCATTTTGTTTTAGTTAAACAGAGCAGATGCAGACCAAAGTTAAAGTTCCTGAGTTCCCTGTGTGGGGCAAGTCAGTCACCCACGAGAGGAAATCACAGTGGTCTTCCAGGAACTGCTAGCAGTTAGGCACTGAGCAACACCAAGGAAAGGAAGTGTACTAAACCCTGTGAAGCTCTGGGATTTAAATATCTCAGGGGAGGGAGGAAGTGTCCACACTTCAGATTCCAGGTGTTGTTTTGGTGGGCTTTTTTTCAGTGCTTAACAAGGACACAGTGAAAAATGGAAAGAGATGGAGGAAAAAGGGAGAGAACAAAGTCACCACTTAGTGCAAGTCAGTGGCTGAAACATCCACTCAGGAGACTGGAGAGGAGATCTACGCTCATATCTTCTACTTCCCTGTGAATGTTCTAACCAGCAAGCCGTTGGGTGGAGTATTCTTAAGCCCCACATATTTAGCAAGCTGCTTATGATTTCAGCGATGAAGCATTTTCTATTGACACCCATGTCCTAACAGGCCAAAACCGAACACTTTTATTCCATTTTAATGTGTACCTTACTCAGGCAAATTCCCATCGACTTCAAAGGAAGCCTGGAAACCCGGAGCAGTCCGTTCTCACATTCTGTGTGTCAGTGTCTGTGCTTACACTGCCCTGCATGCCCTGGCACGCCCCAGGGTCCTGCTGCATGGAGCCTGCAGACCAACGCCCGGCTACAGCGTGCCACGGCTCATCTTCCACCTGGGCCTGGGCTTCCCTTGCCATGGGAACTGGGGCTGCGAGATCCAGGGACAAAGGGTTGGTGCACACCTGGGCCTTGCCCCAGTATAGCAGTGACAGTCAGCCTGCAGCTGCTTCTGAGCACCAGGAAATGGGAAGCACTTTCACATACCATGGCACAGGAGTAGCCTGCCCACTTAAGAAGTTGCCATGGGTATTCAGCAGAGCACAGCTCTCAGAAAATACTCACTGCAGGAAAGCACAGAAGGCAAACACTAATACACACTGTGCCTGAAAATAGTGTATGCATCTTGGGTTTGGATAAAGCAGAACTACGATAGAAACCACTTACCCATCATATTTAAAATCAGTGTATGAATCAAGCCAAAAAACAGTCACATATTATTTTAGAGTGCCAATTATTCAAAGTGAGTTATTCATTTATTCCTTAACATAAATTTTCTCTCTACTAAAGACTACTAAGTTTAGGTAAGTAAGATGCGTGCACTGGCCTCATTATAATAGCTTATATATGCTAAACATTGTGAAGCGCTCCCTGTTTCAGTAATTCTTTGAGGTGGAAAAAGTACTGTTATGTTCATTTTTATCAAAGGGATCTAGAAAATAGTGACTTGAGAAAAACACTATATAAGGAGCTTCCTTTGACAGGTTGGAGTTTATCTCTGTGTGGTAAATGTGCACTGAGAGAACTGGGCCATTTTTCTCCTTTGTAACAGACATTTGTTTCTAAAATCTTCAAAACCTATAAAGGATATCATGATTATGGATAGGAAGTTTCTTTCATAACGCACATCTTTAAATACTTGCAATTTCCATTCTACATTTTTCTCAGTGTTCTTTTACAACCATAATGACAATTTTAATTTTCTTTTTTGTGTGTGTGTGTATGTGAAATTTCCCTCCTAATTTTCCTTTGCTGCCTATTTCTTAATTTAGTTTGGAGTTTTCTAATCTGTTTTTCTTTCTATCTCCAGATGGTTCTGGCCTTCCAACTTATACATTCTCCCTAGGAGAAGAAGCACCACACATATTTCCAGCTTCTGTCTTCCTCAATAATAAATAAAATTCTACTTTCAAGGCTATGAAATTACATTTAGTTTGTACACAGCTGTTATTGAACTGACTTTGTCACTGTACAACCTGGGCTTTTTTCTTTGTTTCCAAATTGATTTAAGGTTTCATATTGATCTGGGTATCAATATCTACTTTATAAGCAACAATACCACTCATGTTCAAGGGCACTTTTCAGTCATCTCAAATAGGGCTCAATCTGAGCAATCTCCAAGGAAAAAGCTTCTTTGCTGTGCAGAATACTTACACTTAATTTCCTTTTAGGTATAGCTTCCCATAGATAGCTTTCTTGCAAAATGGTAGCTCAATCAAAGGCCAGGCATTGCTTTGTTCCCATTTGTTCTGACAAGTTGAAACATTCACATTACTTTTTAGAAATTTGCCCCATATGAGAAGTGAATTGTTGAAGGGGTTTTAAATTACTTTGTCAACCCTTTTTATTTTTTTTACTAAGACTTGTTTGTCAGCCCAATCTTCTGTAGCATCACCTCTTTTCTTTCTAAAACTTGCATTCTCATCCAAAAGTGTTCTCCAGACTGGCACACTAACACAGCTGCTTCTAAATGTGAGTCAGAATCTCATTCCATATTTCTCACTCAATTTTGATCTCTCTACTGCAATCTGATCTCAAAATTTAGATCCCATAAACAGCAAAAGTCAGAGTTGTTTTGGTTTTTTTTACAATATTAAATAAATTTCTCTTTGGAGTATTTTACTTGCAATTAATCCTGTCAGAATTTCATTCTTTCAAAGAGTGTGGCTCTCTTGACATTTTTTTTATCACAAACTGGTAATTATACTGCTCTTCTTTAATTGTAGGTTATTAAATTACATCCACTGCCTCTGGCCTGAGGTTAATGGAAAAAGAAGAGTAGCTCTCTTTTGCCCACCTCGCTCTTTGGAAACTTTTCTTTTTGAAGAGAAAAAACATTTCTTTAATCCCTCTGTCTGATGAATTTCATGAAAAGTCCATATGCAGTAGCTGTAGTCCTTACCTGCTATTCCAACTCCTTCATCCCTCACATTTTCTTTTGCTTTTCTGACACCAAATGCATGCTATTTTTCCTGTTTCTTCCTCAGATACCACAGAGTGCTCTTAGTGGTAATTAGTGCAATTGCCTAGGTTGGATCTTATAACCCTGATGAATCTTTCTTATGGTTAACAGGCAAACTAAGAAATGTTTAGCAGGGCTATTTAACACTGGAGCTTGGATGAAATGGAAGCTGATGCTTCTCTTCCTCCTCTTGGTGTTATCTGTTTTGATTCAAAGCAACACATTGCACAGGAAATGTTACACTTCTTTTTTTTTCCCCTGACTATTCAGGGTCCAGTTGAGCTTAAGTCCTTGCTTCAGCCTGAGTCTAAGATAATCTTTATGGCCACAGGTGACAGGAAAGAAATTTTTACGAGCAGTAAGTCTCCAATAAGTGGATGGGGAGAGTTAGTACATTATGAATAGAACCCAAAGTGGCCAGCTCCTTGAGCAGACAGCTACCAAACATCACACATTTGGGCTACTGATCCTTTCAG
This sequence comes from Sturnus vulgaris, assembly GCF_052056855.1. Taxonomy (NCBI): domain Eukaryota; kingdom Metazoa; phylum Chordata; class Aves; order Passeriformes; family Sturnidae; genus Sturnus; species Sturnus vulgaris. Next base: position 22,233,187 of record NC_142245.1, read on the forward strand.
ATGACCTACAAATAGCACTACTCATGTGGGTCACTGTGTCCTGTTTCCTGATCCTCATGTTAACACTGTATAAATACAAAGATATGCCACATAGTAAGCTCAGCCCTTGTATTCTGATTTAACCAGATTTATTAGAGGTTCTGTTAAATCCACCATTTTGCTCATACTGAGTATTTTTCTTAGTATCAGTAGTACATAGGAAGTGAGGTTTGGCCAGCAAGTGCCATCAGAGTGCTGTATGCCAACCCTGGTGAAGTGTCAGTGGGAGAAGTGCACTTAGTTCTAGTCATCAGTGATCCACAAAAATTAATCCAAAGAGGAACAGTAAAGATTTCTAGATGAATCATGTCAAAAGAAACTGGAAGAGCTCAGCTCATTTAGTCTGGCAAAATGAACGCTGAGAAGACTCTGATTGCTGTGTGTAGATCAATCAAAGAGTCTTTTTTGAGCTAAGAAACCATGTTGGCAACAAAATTGGAATTTATTCTGTGAATAAATTTTGGCTGGAAATCACAAAAAGCGAGAGAAGAGCCAACTTTTGGAGCAATGTCTCAAGGAGGATTAGAACAAAAACTTAACATTGTAAAATAGAGGGTGGCCAATTTATAGAAAAAATATTTATCTGACATGCTGCCTGCAAAAACAGGAGTTTGGTCTCAGAGGCTCAGGGGGAGGATGGTCAACTTTCCTGAACCCATAAATCACATTCCCTAGCCATCACAGAGCCACATAGACGTCAGAGAGCTGTGGGGAGAGTAGATAGCTCAGCAAGCCCCAGATCTTTTAATGTTCCCTGGTGGGTTAGGGCTGGATGGCCCCTGTTCCCCAGCAGCCTCCAAACCAACGCCGCCCAGTGCCACACGAGCCCTGTAACCCCAGCAAGGGAGTTCATCTGGCATGCAGCTCAAAAAAACACCCCCAAGCCCTTCATCCCAAACCTTGCCAGCCACACATGGAGATGTAACATTCTTCCAACCCACAGCTCTCAGGTACCAGACTGTCTCTTCTGCAGACTGAGAAGAAAAATCATCTGGAAGAATATCTTTTGGAATAAGATTTTTTTATAAGTACTTGTTCTCTGATCTCCTGCAATTTTAGCAACAGTAGCATTGAGAACTACAGTAAAGACTGAACATTTTTATGCTAAATTATTATCATCAGGGTTAAATGCTGTGCTGGTAATTTAAGGAGATTTGAGATTTAAGATGCAATAACAGTGTCCTGAACTGCATGTTCTACCAAAGCCGAAACACTCACAGCAAGTAAGTGTCAAAGCCAAGGGTATGTGCCATTTATTAATAGAAGATGAAGCTATTGCTGAGTTAAGAAGTCGCCTCAAGTTACTAGTATAATTAAAAACTGTGATTAAATATTAAGATGAATGAAATAATTTAAATTGTGAGCTGTCAAAGTGCCAAGTAAATAATTTAAAGACAGATTTAAAAAGCAGTGGGAACACCCTTTTTCTGCTTTTACTACTTCTTCATATATTACTAACCCTTTCTTACCATTTATAATCTAATCCTCACATTCTTCTCTGATATTTGCATATGTTAGTGAGGTTACTTTCTCCTACAATGTATTTCTGTTTATAGTATGTGCTTGTAAACTGAAGAAGAGGCTGTGCTTGTTCCTATGTGAAAAAGAAAAAAAATATCATTGGGAATAGGAGGACAAGCCTTTCTGGGGCAGCCACAGGGACCAAAATATATGTTTGTGGATAGAGCAAGGAAAATTAATCAGGAAAGTGGGTCTGCGTTGTCTGCAAGTTGTTTTGTTATCTAAATATTTTCTTTTTAGGACTTTTCCATCTCCATTTTCTCTTCTCTTAAGAGCTACTTTTCTCCCTTTGGATAAATAATACCCTTTTCTTGTTTCATCAAAGGGCATCAGAGGCCAATGCTGATGAAGAGAAAATAAAAAGGAAGGCAATTGCTGCCACTAAAGTAAGAAAGAAGTGTGTGCACTGACTGCATGGGTAGTCAGGTGGTCAGAAGATTGATTACTGCATGCCATGGCCCTCACCTGGAATATTGAACAGTCAAGAGACAGTTTTACTCTGCTTGATCCAGCACCTTAGCTAGCCTGGCAGTATCAAGTCATTGCCCTCTTATCTCCATGGTGGAGCTGAAATGCAGATTCCCATGGGAAGCTTCAGTTAGACCAGTGTTTTTCTGTGAACAGAGTTTTTTTCTTGACGAACTGGCTTCTGTCATCAAAGATATTTTAATATACTTCAAAAAAATTCCTCACCATCTCCAACTCATGGTAGCAAAGAATAGAAACAGAGCTTTGTTCCCACTATGCCAGATGTGCATTCCTGATGCCTTGCTCTGTCTGCCACCAGCCTGGATGAGGGCATTGGTCTTTCATGAGTGTCACACATCCCTAGGTGCTCTCTCTGCAGAGATGCAAATAGACACCCACAGCTAAACTACAGGGTATAATTACATCCATGCAGAAAAACTGTGCATGGCTAAGGCACGCTGAAAAGTTGAATAAGCTCACTAAAAGCAAAGTTTCCATCCCATCATTTTCCCCACAGATAATAGGAAACCGATTTCTGATGCCCATTTTAATGTCATCTTGAAAGTGCACAGTGCCCAATGGATCAGTAAACACATTTTTGAGAAACCAAAACAGAGGTTTCTAGACAAAAACCTACCCAGCTGTAGTATTTTGAAAGAATGTTTGAGAGTTAATAAAGAAAACAGTAGACCTTCCCCCATTCTTAACCTGTGCAAGGAAGGTTAAGTTCTTCTCTGCTGAAGAACTATGGATTTTTACCTAGAGATGTGTCATACAGATTGCTTTACAACACTCTCCAGTCATGCAGCTGTAGGCATCCAAGTTCTGCCATCACTGTCCCTCCACAGTTCTGTCTGCCTATACCTTTGAATACACTTAAGTTTTTGTGGAGAAGCTGTTCTGCACCCGCACCAAAACCCAGGATTTCTGGGGAGCTTTTCCTAGGAATACCAAATTCTTTAGCAAAGCTCGTTAATAAGAATGTTGCCTGGATATAGAAGCATTTTTCTTTCCTGTCATTATATCTCTATCGAGAGACATTTTACATCCACCTGTTTTCAATATGATCTTTTAAGCCACTCTACTCCATGCCTTTGCACTTGTGAAGATGATGTTCTCATCCTTGCAAAATGGTTCAATTTTCCATGGAAGCAGTAGCATCTGCAACTTATAGAAGACTTCTATGCAGAGTCCTCATCTGCATGCCTTCTTTTTACCACACAATAGCAGTCTGGGTGAGCTTTCCATAGGGCTGTCCCCCTTCTGCTGGATACTTATCCCAATTGAATAGAAAACTGAATTAGATTCTTGAATACAAGTATCCCAGTCTCCTTACAGTCTGCAGAAAGGCAAGATTAATGGAATGAAGCATAGAAAAGACCAAAGATGTGGATTTTGAAAGGTTGGTAACATACGGTTTCTTCTCACTGAGGATTTTACTTATGCTAAAGCAGTTTTTTCTTCTTTTTTACATAAAGAATAGGATTTTCAGATGCAATTTTTTAATATAGTGTGTATTGTTGATGAATACCAGAAATATACCGATTGCTAAAGATTCCTTGTTCATTAAATTAATCCTTTTATTACCTTTGGTAAAAAGGCAGTGGTTATATATCACCTTCTTTTGGATTTTTTAATATCAGTCTGTATTTATTCAGCAAGAGAACCAATGCTCTTGCAGCAGTTGTAAGTAAGATTCCCAGAACACTTGCTCTACAGGCAAATGGCATCACAGTTCATGTGCAGGGCCCAGGCAATGAAATAGAAAAACTGTCTTGTTAAGCATCTGCAGTGAAATACTGGTTTCACTGAGCTTCAGCACTGATCTCAATTGAATTTTACAATTAATTTTACTTTCGTATCATACACTTTGGTAAAGGCAATAATTCTGCCCCACACTGAAGAGGGGCACTTTCTCCTTTGGTTTTGTGGCCTTTATTTCACAGGCTGATTGAATCTCAATAACTCACAGAACCACTGTGAAGCCACAGCTGTCCCTTCAGGCTCAAAAAGGACTCAACTAAAAGCAGCACATACAAAGATCAAGGGAAGCAGTAGCAAGTGGGTCTTGCAGTTGTTTGCTGATGGTTTGAAGATACCTGATTGTGGCAAAAGTATGAGAATGTTTATCATTTTTAATCACATTATTTCTAAATATACATCTTTCCACTTCAGTCCCAGCCAGATTATGTATGCAGCTGTGGTTTTTTATATTCTCAACTGATGGTTTTCAAAATTCCTTAAAATTATTACAACCACATTTGAAAGTAGTCAATGTCTTATCTGAAGCACCAGAGCATCCTACAAAAGGCCTCAAGAAGAGTTTAGTAGTAGTAGATATAATTTCATAGAATCAAAGGATGGTTTAAGTTGGAAGGGACTTTTAAGACCATGTAGTTCCAATTCCCTTGCCATGATCAGGGACTCCTCCCACTAGACCAGGCTGCTCAGAGCTCCATCCAGACTGGCATTGAACACTTCCTGGGATGGGACATCCACAGCTTCTCTGGGCAACCTGTTCCAGTGCTTCACTTCCCTCACAGTAAAGAATTTCTTCCTATTGTCTAATATAAACCTACTCTCTCTCAGTTTGAAGCCATTCCCCCTTCTCCTGTCTCTACAAGCCCTTTTAAATAGACTCTGTCCATCCTTGTAGGTTCCCCTTAGGTGCAGGTTGCAATTAGGTAATTCCAAAGCATTTTCCATGCTGAACAAACCAAACTCTCTAAGCCTTTCCTTGCAAGAGAGCTCTTATCAGCTTGGTGGCCTCCTCTGGACTCACTCCAACAGGTCCATGTCCTTCCTGTGGTGGGGACTCCAGAGCTGGGTACAACAATCCCAGTGGGGTCTCAGCTGAGGGTAGTAGAGCGGCAGAATCACCTCCCTAAATCTGCAAATCTATTTTGTTCTTTGCAATAGCCCAGGTTACTCTAGAAGCAGCACATCTTGACAAAAAGTTTGTAATATAAGTTAATAGCGATTCTCAAAATATTGCACTCAGCTCCAGCATTTAATTTCTGCCTGCTTAGACTTCTTCAGAAGCAAATACTTATTCTGGGGGAGAACAGACTACGTACACAGCCAGTAACATGCATGTTACAGATGGACCCTGCTGATCTGCCTGCCTTTCTTCTGGAGAGCTAGCCAGAGACAGCTTGGGCAGCTGTGGTGTTGTAGTAGACAAATATAATCTCATACAAATATATAACCACAAGTTCAAGTCTCTGCCTTGTTCACATGGGAGGAACACTGGAATGAAGGCAGATTTGTTCTGCCCTATGGATGGGTTCACAGGTACAACAAGCAGTTGCCATGGCCTCATTGACTGTGAGAGCTCTCCCAAAAGGGGGTGAAGATTGAACTCTCAGAGCTGTTTGAGGCTGCACAGCCTCAAGCCATGTGTTTATGGCTGAGGATGTGATCTGAGCTCTTATCTTTCATGTGACAAAGATCAACCTGCACAACCTGCAGTACAGTCTCTGCATCCCTCCTGCCACTTCAGGGATGGTTCTAGCATCCCTGAATGTATCCTTGTGAACCAAGGAATGGGGCCAGAACAAGATTTTGAAGGGAGCCCGCAGCAGCCTCCAGAGACATAGAGGTAGATGCTATAGGTATATGATATATGCTAGAAGTAGAATTACAAGCCTGAGGAAACAAAGCATGGTGCCAGCACTTGCTTTACCATTCTACCAACTTTCCCATATGTACATGAGTGCTCACAACACGCTAAATTGTTTTGTAAGCAAATATAAAGCAAATGGTAGGTGGGAAAATTGAAAGATCTATTTGAGGGAACAATGGCAATATTAGTAAGATAAAATCATTATGTAGGCACATCTCCCAGGGAGGAGTTTTTGTTTTGTACATGTATTTTTGTTAAGAGTGGAAACAAATAAAGGAGGTACTAGATCGAGCAGAGGAAATCCAAGCAGACATCCTTACCTGTACCAGCCAAGAATCCAGTACACATCTATAGCCAAGTCAATTGGAATTTTGCCTTATTCATGAATGCTACAATCCCAGGCACCCTAAATGGTAACATTCTTCATTTTATAAATTATACTACAACCCATATATTGTTTATCTCTGGTCATACATGTGGTTTCTCTTTAAATTTATATATTTAAATGTATTTCACCAGTTTGCAAGAGATTTGACCTTCCACTTGCCTTTCTCTATTACCTACCAACATATTTTTTAGACAGTGATACATTTCTGGTTTGGAACATGATGAAAATGAAAACAGAACAACACAACAGCAAGCATTTTTCAGTGACATAAAGGATAATAAAACTGGAGATTCTGTGATTACTGTGCAACTCAACGAGTTTTCAAATGAACAGTTCAGCAAGCAACACTCCATTATTCAAATAATTGTTAAGAAACTTTTTTTTTCTGGTATTAACAAACACTCAGTTTATAATATGATACACCATATATTACTCCAAATCTGTGAGGGAGAGAATGAGACAAAATGATATTTCTCTTTGGTAACATACACATACCATTCTTTAGTAGAAACGTACAAATGAAGATACTTTTTGTTGTTTTGGATTTTTTTGTTTTTTGTTTGGTTGGTTGTTGTTGTTGGTTGGTTGCTTGCTTGCTTTTTTTTTTTTCGTTTTGATGCAAGGCTTAGTCCATGTTAAATACAAAAATAAGCAACATATTTTGGTTTAGAACGTAGGATTGGCAGGGTTTCTTCTATTTGTCAGTCAGTTGTGAACTGTTTGCTATGTTGGTGCAGAATCCCACTGATTTTATATATGGAGACTTACATACTTATCAAGCAGCAGGAAAAAGTGAGGTTATGAGCTTCTCTAAGTTGTTTTCCAGCTGATCTATTTGTGTCCAATACATCATCCCAGTACAAAAACAACAACTAAAACTACCAATTCATTTTGTGGAAAAAATGTTGTTCTTCTCTGGGCTTCTCTTCTCACCACATACCATCAGTAAAAAACATTATATGTTAATCTAAATTCTGATCCCAAAGTAAATAAAATAGTTTCCTAGTTTTGCCATCAAGCTCTTAAATAAGTGACTGTTTTAACTTGTGAAGAGTCCAAGACTAAGACAAAAATTTAATTGAGATGCAAAAAGATGTTAGGATATACTTGGGGATTTTAAATTGCTTCATATCCAGGCTCAAAATTAAAAGGAAATAATGGGGGTTTTGTTACATGTAACCAGAAATAGGCATAGAGTCAGATTAATGTCTAAACAAGTAGTGTGATCTGATCTCCCAGAAAATCTCTTTACTAAGGACACTCCAAATGATGGCAATAGCCTTTAATTTTACCCCAAACCTGTAGGTTTTGATGACATTTTACATACATATATCTAATTTCCAGAGGTCACAATTCTTTTGGGTATTGTTTCAAAGAATAAATAACCTCTAGCAACGAAACCAGCTTTTGATTCTTTGTGACAGTCAAATTTTAACACATTTCAAAGGAGTTTTCCATTCAGTTGAAAAGTGATATTGTGGGTCTATAAATGCATTAAATCATTTGTTTAAAATCAAAACACTTGCTTAAAATAAAAAATTTAAATATCCTAATTTTTATCAAAACAGGCAGAGCATGTGAACTAGCTTCTACACGGATACACTTTTGCTGTTTACACTCCCTGGCATTAGAGATTTACCAACCCTGTGGCCTCACATTTGAACACAGCCCTACACAGACAACACACTTCTAGAGCACAGCCCTGCATAGAAAACACACCAGAGCAGTTTCCTGCCTGCTGGAAGGACTGCACAGTCTGCAAAGTAGACTTTTGCCATTGTCACTTGTTTTCTAAATCCATTTCCCAAGCCAGAATCAAAGATGTGACTCCACACTTATAACAAGAAAGCTGCCTGGAAGTGTGACTTTGTGGCCCCTGGTCACAAAATGTGAAGTAGTTTGCTGCAAAAGGACTATTCTTTCAGGAAAATAAAGAAGCTCTGCAGTCTTAGTATTAATTCAAGGAAAAAGGATGTACTCCATGTACCTTGGTACTTATTATGTCTGCTAGGTAGTGGTAAAAATGTCTTCCTTTAACATTAGTTAAAACATTTTAGATGTTGTGGAGCAAAGGAAGGATTTTCTTTTTCTTTAAAAAAAATATGGGGGGATTCAACTTATTTTAACTTGAAATTTACAAAATTTGATGCTTCAGACTCACTAGTTGGCAATTTAATGTTTTTTCTGTTTCATGCATCCTGAGTTCTCTTTTTAATTTTGTACTTTTTCTGAAGTAATGTAGTTGTGAAAATGGATTTCTGCTTGAAATGTTACTGACTGACAAAGGAATTTTGCTTTTATGCCTAAGAACAGCTTGTCTTCATTGTTCTGAGTCCAGATTCTGGCAGGATGTGTGTTAAAGCATATTTTAGACTGCAATTATTAAAATCTCTTTCAATGTTACATAACATAGAACGCGAGTCTTTCTAAAAAAAAAAAAATTGATTACTTAGATTGCAGTGTGCCTGCAATGCAATGGATTTATTTCAAGAATTAAAATACAATCTTCCTTTTGGAGTGCTGGTTTCACTAAAGTTTAATAAAGAAAAAAACCTTAGTGTTAATAATGCTCTGTAAATTATCAGTATTTCAGCAAAAAAGATTAAAGTGAAAATCCAGAACTTTTTCTGCCACAATTTCCTCTTATTTTAGTGAAGAGGTGTTGCTTTACTTTAAGCACAGAAAGTATACAAGAGTCAAAAGCTGCAGAGTTGTACAAAGGTCAGTTTGGTGCCACTTGACAGAGGCAAGAGTTTAAAAGCTCTCTGCAGAAATCTGTCTCTTTTTTGACAGATTAGTTTGCCTAGATAAGTACTGCATTCTTCTCTCTTTTTCCTCAGACCATACAGACTGAGCATTAAATGTCACAGCCTTGTTACTGCTGGCTCTCGGCCACTCACCTTGGGGAAAGAACCAGAAATAAGTGTGTTTTGGGTCAAACCTTCTGACTGTTAGGGCAGGAAAGATGTAATGGGAGGAGGGGGTCCCATGCAGGTGGTGTAGCACTGCTCTGAGACTGCTCATTTTGAGACCCTTGCTCAGTCCCCCACCCTCAACTCACTTCCTGGAGGAGGGCTCTAAGGGCTGGCTTTGTACAGGTGAATAAAATGCATGAATTATCTAGTTTGCATACGAGGTGTGCAAAAGAAAAGGGATTGAGCCCCTTTACTCTCTTTCACTCCTGCCTCACAACCCCAGCTCTGGACCACCCACATGGCAGGATCAATGTTGGAGGTAAGGACTGCTGATATTCTTAATTCTTTCTCCCTTTTCTGTCTTTATTTCTCTCCTTCTTTGCTTTGCCCGGGCCACACATGGCTATCAGGCTCCATACTGAAGTTTGCTGTGGGAGTGGGGACATTGTGGCCGTGTGTTGTGGCTTGTGAGCCAGCACCTTTGAGAAGGTTGCTGTGGGAGCTGAGAGCTAATTGAAGTGTACTGTACAAAATCCAAGGGCTTGTGGAAGTCTACTGTAGAATTTAAGAGTTTGTGAGCCAACACTTTTCGTGTCTAAGCAGTGGGCTGGGTGCTGGAGTTATGGTGACTGCAGAACAAAGTACAGGAGTTCCCAGACATGTGGTCCAGTGTCTTTGTTCAGCCCGATGAGAATTTATAAGGAACATCACAGCCACTGCTGGTGCATTGGGACACCTTGCTCCCACCAGCAGAACCCCTTGCTTTGACACTGTATCCTCACACCCCTGCAGGGCAGCACTTTGTCCATCACAGTTACAGTCATTTACAGGGAACAGAGCATCGACTTACTCCACTCAGTCCTAGTCATGCCATTTCAAACAATAAACAGTGACCAAATAAAGCCAAACTCCATCTCCTTTCAAAGCTCTGGACCTGAAGTTGAACACTGAAGGTAGGCTAGTGTCCCACAGCTGTTACCACTGATTTTGATTTAGGAGAGTGCTAATGTAGCAATGCTTCTGGAAGCCAAAACTCAAGAAGTCACAGCCAATTTTTACTCAGTACTTACTCTGAAAAATCATACTGGACAATTTTGCCCAAACATCTTGGATTGTTTATATAAACAGGAAACAGATCCTGCCCAAACTTTATGGGTTTTATTAGACAACATGAACAGGCAGAACAGTTAGGAAAGGAATCCTTAGCTCCCGGCCTAAAGTCCTGGGGCTGTGAAAGAGGAAGTAGAAAAAAAAAAAAAAAACAGCAAAGTTGTGCTGTGGAAACCTGGACTACAGCACATTACCTTGGACTGTGAACATGTATTTTACCTTTACAGGAAAAACTGCAGGAATAAAAATATCCCTCTCCCAGATCACTCTGACCTCCCTTTTTAGAAAGAAGGCTCTCTTTGAGTAACTCAAAAAATCATAGATGGACAACTCTATGCATTTACTGCTAATGTTTCACGTAGCAAGTATTGTCTCAAAACCTGAAACCGCTTAAAAGTGGTCATAACTACTTTAAAACATGTACTTTTTTTTCCTCTCCACCAGTGAAAAATAAAGAAGGATGTAATAAATAAAAGAGTGGAAGGAAGCCAAAAAGGTATTTGTCTTCATGTTATTTTGTGGCTTACCACATCATACTGAAGATTTCAGCATTATACCGTGTTGAATGTTATGTCAATTTGCTGCCAGCACAGAGTGGTTCCTTTCTCTTCCAAAAGTGGATGTAGGAAGTAAATCCTCTCTTTTAATTGCAGATTAGTTTAGATGGGAAGTGGTTATACAAACAGGAAAGTTAAACTACCATGTATTTTATCTATGTCAATCAATCAGATTAAAATAAAAGTATGAAAAGTCTGCTTAATCTCAACATGATGCCTCTCAAATTTTCAAACATGCTTTGTCAGTAGTGCAGATCTTTTTGATTTCATACTTGACAGGTATTGGGAATTAGTTTCCATCTGTTTTTTTGTTCAATCTTTTCCAAACCCTGACACATTTTTCAGTGCTCCCCTGTTCCTGCACTTGGTATCCTTCCAAATTCAAGATCTTGACCAAGTGGAATTCTCACCAAGGCCCAGGAGAAACATCAAACTCACATACTAAACATACATAAATTTAAATAATCTTTGAAAACTATGTCCCAACATCTGTAGCAGGCTGACAAATGCTTGGCTGTATTTATTGATGCAACTCCTTAACTAATCTAGAAAACTAGAAAGGTTAAAGACCAATGAAAGAGAGGCTACAGGAACAAAATAGCATTCATTTGGCTGCAGCATGATCTAGGATGTTCTAAAATATATTTGTAAGGTGAACAATTAGAACTGCCAGTTCTAGGGCAGCCTTTTACTCTTTCTCCTCCACTTTCCAACATAATATAATTTCCAAGTCATTTAGAAATACCAGAAATTTTTTTTCCTTCTGTTCTCCTAAAAGACTTTCACCTCAGCTTCTCCAGCATCCTCAGAGAAATGTGTTGATGCAGTTTGTGCTATTAGACTGTTAATGATTTTTCCTTATTTCTATTCTTATTCTTTCTATTCTTATTTCTTGTTATAGATTATGTCTTTTCTGGAAACAACTGTCAAATACTAAATGCAAATACTAAAATACCATCAATAACCCTAAGGATGTACATATTACACACAAACTTCAAATCCTATCTGATCCTGTTGGCTTGTTTGCATTATGTTTTGTTTTTCATATTTAAAGAGTTTTATGCACCCATATGGTGCAGGAACTTTCTTTTGAGATGCATTCCAATGTATCCCTCAGATTTAGTGACACAGATAAGATACAGAAAAGACCTATCTTCTACTAATCCAAGCTCCTATATGAAACTTTCATTTCAGAGAAGACAGAGTTGCTACTTCCTTCCCTTTACTTTTGAAAAGTACTTTTTCATATCAAATATTAAGTTGGTGCAATTTCCCCCAATAGGCAGCAAATAACTGAATTTATATTCACACATTCTATAAAATGCAGATTGCATAATATAGCATGATGGGTCTATTCCATTATGCTTCATTACTATGTTGGAAATTACACAGTATGTTTTTCTCTTTAGTACTCCATCATTCTAAATTACGGCTGCACTGTAGGTTACTCTATGTAGTAAATAATCTAAATACAGTTCCTGCCTGGCACCCTACTAACAATGAGCAACACTTTCCTTCCAAGGTGGTCCTGGGGCCTTACTTGAATTCTAGCTATGTAATTACATTCAACCTACCTAAGGTCTCCTTTAGACTGCAAACGTATTCTTCATTTGTCATGATTTTATAGTGGTGCCTCAAGCAATGGAGCAGCTACACGTGGATGCTACAGCAATCTTGGTACCTCAGAATAACTTACCTCAGCTGTTTTCCATACCTATTAGAATTATGGGGAAAAAACTGATCATGGAATAAAAATCTGATAGAAAACAAGTTGGTGATGGTGTTTGTTTTCAGTATTTAAAAATGAATGATTGAGTGCATCAGCTTCCTAAAGAAGTAAAACTACTCGTTCTTCAATTTTAATGCTCATGATTGACAGGTTATCTAAAGCCTCTGACATTGCTGGAGAAAACAGTGTTAAACTAAATCTAGAGAAAAGTATGTAATCACTGATAACTCTGAGATAGAAGAGCAGGAAAGGAAATAAAACAAGGAGAAATCACCAGCAGGCTGGGACTTTTTAATCAGTAACTCCAGACTGAACATCCACCTCTGTGGTACACACCTTAAAGCAGTAAAAGCAGTCAAAGGTTACAGTTTTATTATTTCAAGGAGAAGTGATCCTTTAGTTAGGAGGGTTAAGTATTTTGGAAGGCATCACTTCAGCACGATTAAACGTCTAAAAGAAAGACAAATTCTAGTTCACTTTCAGAAGTATTGAACCACAGACAGTGATTCAAAGGAGACAAAACTCTGCAATTAACAGAACTGCATCAGAGAATAGAGTTCTGTTGCATGACACTAAAAGTTCTGCTGTGAAGGTAGTAAGTTGTTTATGCCCAATCCAAGACTATCTATCACTTAAGATTGTGTTTACCCTTATGCTTTGTGAGGACTGCAGACAAACAAGCATGAGGAGAAAATTCCTGCTCACAAACAAAAACTACATACACAACACTGGAAGGAAGCAGACATTTTTAAAATTTTTTGGGAGGGGGGAAAAAAAAAGGGGAAAAATCCCTCACAAAAGCAAGGGAGATATTCTGAACGTACCTCCTTCTTCTAGTAGCTCAAAAGACTCATCTCTAATTCAGAGGCCTACAGTACAAGTCCCTGTCCCTTGTCTGACAGAAATCTGCGAACAAGTTTTCCTGTTTCATGTGGTCTAAACACTGAAGCATTAATTTTTTCTTTCAAAGATTTTGACTGAGATTTCCTCAGGGCCTGAGAAAACTTTGCAGTCCAAACTTACATACCTGCTGATAATTCCCAAATTAAAAAAATAAGGACTTCCAATATCAGCCTGTGATAGTAACTATTTACATTAATGTGTTAGAGTGAAAGCATTGTTTTAAGTGTCTTTTTTGGATAAAGATCACTAAATTAATCAGTTTCCTAATTTCCAAGCTTCTAATTAATCATCACATTGCTACACGTAAAGAAATATCCACAGTATAAAAGTTACATTTGTGATCAGGGCAAAGTTAAGGATATCTCCAGCTTCCCAAATAAGCATTCTTATGCTTATAAGAATCTGGATAACTGGTTTAATTTTCCTAAACACCATGCAGATATAGCAAATCTTCCATATATACACAAGAGTTGTATCTAAACAGACCTTCCTACAAAACTGACACTTCAAAAAAAAAGTCATTAACTAAAATAAGACATCCTTATTTAAAATAGATATATCTGTCATTCAGGCATTCTCTACAATTTAATTCTTAATCAATAATCTAATTCTGCATTCTAGTTCACCATCTCAAGTAATGGTTAAAACCTGTAAAGCTTAACTAAAGAAAGTATTTGTCTTCAGTAGTGGTACTTACAGTAAAAATTATGTCTTGCTTGTGGGTTCCTCATTTGGTGATGTAATATTCAGAAGTCACCATGCTTTTGTTCTAAGATAAAGCATTTTCTTTATTGCTGTCTTTAAGAAGTCTTCTGAACACGTCATCTCGTCATAACATATTCTCTTCCAAAGCACACTTAATTTCTCTCTCTGTATTTCCTGTCCAAAATACTAAATAAATAAAGGTAAACTGGTAAGTTACCAATTATTACATGTGGTATTTATTTAATGGTGTAAATTTTCATAGTACTTTACAGATGGCCGCTGGTAGAACAACTTAGGAAGTGCTTACAAACCTGAACCAAAATTACTTGAGTCTCTTGTAAGATTGAATAATTGTACCTGAAAAGTTCCAGAAGGTTTAAAAGAATATGCTTTCTTTAAATTAGTAAACAAAATCTAGCGTACCCATTAATTCTTCCTTTCTTAAGCATCATTCACATGAACCCTATGCAGCATGCAGTCTAATTGCTGCTGAAAGGCCCCCAGGATGTCAGGTGTGCCTCCAAGTAGAAAATTTGTTCTATTGTTTAAAGAAGGAAGATGTGCATTGCTGCAATTCCTTTTGTTATTTATGTTTCCTAAGGAGCATTCACAAAATAGGTTGTTAAGCATCCTTTCTCAACTGTATCAATAGTTATTGATCAGGACATTGATGAGGAGTTAGTGGTTTTAAGGAGGGAATAACATAATCTTTAGAATGTGGTTTTCTTTTTTGTGTTTTTGAAATTTAGTTGTCTTCCCCATCCCTCCTTCTTCCCCATGTGCTGCAATATTATGAATATGTCAGATACACATTTTGAAAAAGGATCCTGATTCATTGAGGTCCTTACCTTCAAGTGTCCACTAACTTGTCAAGTTCAGATGTCATTAATTTGAGGCATATTGCTTATATTTTCATTGAATTCCTTAAAAGAAAATAATGTGTTGCAATTATTCCATATTCTAGAAAATCATAACATAGAGCAATCTTACACAGAAAATCTGTTAGTCACAATATTTGTGAAAATATAATTGCCACTACAGTCATGTAGCAAAGTAGACAAAGAACAGCATTTTAAGCAATGTGGTAATACGGCAGTCATATAATTTGATCCTTAAATTTCTGACACATTATTTTTAAATATCTGAAAGTATTATGAATGGATTAAGAGAATGAATGTAACCGTCTCTCTTTCTCTCTCTTAAATATTCTGTATAATCCATTTGTAAATACATGCATCCACAAACATCAGCAAAAGAAAGTCTAGCTTAACCTCTGGGATTTTAAAAAGTAGCCAAACAATTAAGCATGCTTCATTTTTAAGCCACTATTTAATATCCCAAGTCTTTTTTGGCCAAGAGGTGAACACCAAAATAATACAATCAGAAAAAAACAGCAGCTATTTCTGAAGACTGTGTTACAGAGATCTCATTTTGCTCCCAATTCAGTGAAAAATGAACTTTTTCTCATTAATTTCACAGGTTGACGATCTGGACCCAGACTCTAGAAACAGAACCACAAGTTGAGAAAATTAAAGCACAGTGCTCTGTACAGTCATATGATGTCATTTCTTAAGATTTTCATAGAACTTCTCAATAGGGAGAAGCACCATATGTGACTCCCTGTGATAGATACTTCAATAGTTTCAGACACCTAAATTTCACAACTTTCCACCAGGAGCTCTAATATTTTGCTTAAAGCCCTGAAGTCAGGCAAACATTGTAGACCACCAGGTTTTTTTTTTCTTTGATTGTTAGTCTTTTTCTTGTGGTTAAAAGTTGGAAGTATGAGTTGTAGTTGACAAAGACCAAACAAAACAGGAACAGTAGTACTGTTAGCAGTAGTACTTTTCATTGACTTTGAAACTTTATTCTTACCAAGACCCAGATAGCCATGGTGGAGATGGATATGCAAATTAAAAGAAAATCTATCTTGCAGCAAAACTTATCTGTGTGTTGTTACTAATCACTGGTGTAAGAAGTTCTTTAAATTAGAGAATACTTTCCATTTCTGTGCATTTACAGTACAGGGTCCCAGCTACTCTGTAAGCAACTCAACTGTTCTGATAGACACTGCTCCTCTGCTCCCATTTAATTTGAGGTGACACAGATCTTTTGATCCATCCCTCTGTCTCTCAGTGAAAATAAACCTATACATGCTACCACCTAAGAACCAGCCAAAATCAATACCACAGAAAACCAAGCCCCAGGAATTTTGGATAAAAAACAAATACGAACTCCTTAAAATTGCAAGAATCACCAAAGGTGGTCAAAGCAAGCCTGAAAGCATAAATGGTCAAGAGAGATTTTCCACATAGCATGTGTTTCTGCTCTAATTCTGTTTTGATTGCTTTGCTTTTTTCTCTACTGGCAAGATCATTTGTCTGGTGTGCATGTTTATGAAAATGCTTTCAGATGATTGATTCTCTTTACTGAGGCCATTTTTGATCATTTGGTTATTACAGAAGCACACAAATTGCCTGGTCTCATTTCTGTTAAATTGTGTAGCTCATTTCTGTGAGCAACTGCCTCAACTCCCTGTAAATCTTGTGTGCCTGCACTTGGGTACTGACAATAACTAGGAAAGTATGAATTGAGTTCACTTCATATGAGAAAGTTAATGAAAATCTTCATGTGTAAATCCAGAGTAGGAGAAGAGTTAGACTCTATGAATAAGAGACTAATTGACAAGTTTTTGTGGAATTCCTAAGGGACTGGGATCTCTGCTGAGTTTTCCATTGAGAATTAGGGCAGATCAAATTATCTTTTCTTTGATTAAATAATGCAAATCTCATTTGTAGTCTGAGACTATGCAGCCATAACTCTGATATCAAGTCTCTTCATGACCTTCAATTTTAGTAATTTGCATTTTCTAGAAACTGAAAAATTATTACAGCTAGTAATATATAGTAATATATCTTATATTAACTTCAATCTTGTCCCTACTGTCTGTTTCATGTCTTTTTATTTCTCTACTTTTTTTTATCCAACCCTGTCACCTAAAACATTTTTCAGGATCTCTTTAGTCTCTACTGTAGAATACATTTAGATGGCCCAGAAGATTTTCACCTCAGATAGAGAAAATTAGGTTTAGAGAAAGCTCAAAAATCAGTTCCATAAGTTTATCTGCTTTATGAAAAAGTTAGGGATTTTTTTAATCTTTATTCTGTATTTTTTCCATTTATCTATATTTTTTTCCTGTGCTGATTGCAATTTGCAGCTGTGAATATATTCCCCCAAAAGTCCAAATTATGCATTTCAGTAGAGTTCAAAAATATTCTTAACCCCATTAAATTGCTTATCTGTCTCTCTTTTTCTATCAAAAATTCCATTAATGAATTCCAAGTCTCTCTTGGTGGAATTTTAGCACGTGAAAATACAGTCAGTTTTGACTGGTGTGCCAAAACCACACACAATGCATAAACACAGCAACCTAGGCTTTGGATCACAGCAGCAAAATTCCTAATCTTGGAATTGACCCCAAAACCATTTTCCCTAACATACCAGGGAAATTTTTACAGTGCTATATCAGTTAATGGAAGACAGAAAGCATTCAAAGTTTCTGCCTTCTACCATGAGGTAAAAACCTGTTGACGTATTGCCACAAATAAAACCAATTACTCAAATTGCCCTTCTCTGAAGAAAGTAATAAAAGACTTTACTGCTGACAAAGTTCAGCAAAGTTCAGATGCTTTCCTCACACCTAAGGCATGGAAACCTACCAAAAAAGACAGAGGGAACACTTGAATGTCCCACAAGACAATTAACACGAGCCAGTTACTAAAAATACGAGGCTAAAGACATCCACTTTGTCATCTGGAACAACTGGCCTCCATGTCTCATATCTGAGAAAATGGGCCAATTCCAAACATAGCCCAGGTTCAATGCCAGTGCACAGAGACACCTGAACACACAGGAAAGTTGCTCCCTCAAAGTTTTATCCCATGAGCGCAGTTAGCCCTTGTCAAGGGGATAAAAACCCAATAATCAGACCTCAACATCTTCCTAAACATCAGCTCTCTCTCTTGCACCTGAAGTTATGTCCTTCCCCTCTTGACCAAAACCTGCAACTGAGTTTCAGTACCTGCAGGTGGTGATTTTAACCAAACGAGTGACTCACATGCTGCCTTAGAGTGAATCAGCTTTTAGTGAGCTGTTGTTTGCTACCTCTAGCTATTACTTCTTTCAACAGCCACAATGCCTGAAAATTGTCCCACAGGAAGGCTGTAAACCTGCTAACCCTTGAAATGGGCAAGTTTAGCATTTCAGCAAGAAAGCCCTAAATGAGCGTGGGTTAATAAACCAGGAGTGCACTCTTTTACTGAATCTTTGACTGTCTTCATTGAAATGGCAAATGCTTTCCTTATTTAAATCAAGACATGAGATATATTGCCCTGTTAAGATACAACTTTCCTAAAAATGTATTGTTTCATATATTCATACCAGATATGCCATTTATAGGGATAAAGGTGAACATTATTATGTCATTAATAAAATACTCAAAGCAAGTACTTTTCTCATAAAATCTTCTCAGATTAATTTAATTCCTTTAGAAATCAATGACAAAGAGCACTTTGGAAAACTCCCACATACAACTCTTAAGACTTAGAAATGCAAACTATTTTTCTAAATAAAAATTTGCCCTCTCTCAAAGACATATGGATCCTTAATAACCAATCCTCTATATACAGGTTCCATAATGTTTCTCTATTCAATCTCATTTTACTGAAGCAATATTGACAGTATTCTACTGTAGAAATACAAATCCTTGGGCAAAATAAGGCACCTTAACTGTGCCAGAACTGGAAGAATCAGGGGTAAAGCTGTTCCTGCATAATTCTTCAGTCCCTCAATTACGCTGCAATTACAGAAAAGTCATGTAATGCCTACAAAATTCTGATCTACTGATACTGTGAGAGGGTAAGGTTTGAAGCCATGCACCTTCAATAGCACCACAGGTAAAACTGTATTATTGGCACCATTGACTTCAGGTATAATTAAAGCATTTGTGATGATGATTTTGTTTTTAAAAAACAAAATTCTAAGAAATAAGAAACAGATCCACAGGAATCAAACTGTGAATTTTAGATGCAAAATCATATTTTTAAAGGCATAGACACCTATATGCACGTGTTGGCACAAAAAGTATTATAAAACAATAGGAACATTTTTTGTGTTTTCATATTAAATATTATACTGACATAAAACCATAGCTGCAGTGAAAGTAAAAGGTGATGAATCCGAAACTGAAGAGAAAATTATTTTTACTCAATGTGATAATAATTTAAAAGATCTAAATGACTAAAGTATTTATGTGATAATTGTTATGTAGAAGAATATCCAGAATTATGTCCTTGTCAGTAAAAGGTGCAGAAGAAATTAATATTTTATATAACATCTTAATAAAATTCCTAATTTAAATATTTACTAATAATTAAGATTATAAATCATTAAAAAAGTGTAAGAAAGACACTGATCTAAGGATGGATAAGGAAAAATATACCAAGAATGAATATGAGGAAATAGCACTAGAATGCAATAACAGAATCAGAAAGACCAAGAAACAAAATTAGTTTTAAAGACAATGATTGATAGGAAAAAAAGCAACCAAGGGGAGGTTCAATTAACACTTCAAAATTTAGTGAAAAACAAAGGAAAGTACAGACTCATTACTTCACAAGGGAAAAAGGAAACAGCAGATGACTCAGAAAGGTTGAAGTCTAATGAAATAATGAAGACTGTGCAATTAACATCATCCTACTCACCTTGCTAAGCTGGAGTTCCCCCCAAGAATAAGGCACCCCATGTCTCCATGGAAAAATCTATGTAAACGTGAGGTAACTTAAGGGCAGTCACCAGGTTGCTGTTAAATTAATATTTATGCTGTGCCCATTAAAGTCTGGGAAGGAAAAATGAACTATTTCAGCCATTTTTCATGGAACAGTGTAGCATGAGAATGTATTTGGCTTTTAGGGGAAAGGATAGGAGTATGACAACTTGTGTTTCTAAGAAAAGCACTCTCATCTTGAATGGTATTGCAGCAGCCTTAGACATGGCCTCTTAGCCAACAGTTAGGGGAAGGAATGAGTGCTCATGAAAAGGCTGCCAATTTGGAGAAGAGAATGGAGTACGAAAAGAGAAATTTGGGTAACCAACAATCCAATTCTGTCCTGTTTTAATCTGGCACAGCTTTCAACTATTTACTGCATTCATTTTTTCTTGTAAGATCATCCTTCTCCAAATAAGAGAGAAATAGACTTTCCTTAAGCAGATGATCTCTTCATACATGCTCATGAACTTTCAATTTCAGCCCAGCCAAGGATGGATTTTGAAAGCTGGATTCTGTTCCTCCTGGATGAACAGAATCAGATGGATGCTGTCTGCAGCTAGATCTGCAGTAACTTGCTATGCCCAACAGATCTGTGGAGCCAGGATTAATTTGAAGACTGTGAGACTGTATCAGTAGAAAGAGACAGCAAAGATCCATATCCCTAGCATGAAAATTGAGTTATTTACTGTCACTTTTCAGAAACTGACTAAAACTTTGTTTGAATTATACAAGAGTAAATTTCAGTTACAGAAAAGATGGGTGCTTTTGTATATTTGAGGCAGATGGATGGCTGCTCTGCCTTAGAAAAACAGAGCTGCATGTTAGAAAAACAATACTCCATAAGATACTATTTAAATATTTATACATGAAATAGGTGACGCCAGACACTCAAACATTTCACACATGTCGTTTGCATTCAATTAAGCTGTTGTGTTGGATGATGGCAATGTGACATTAGGAAATTGTAATGAGCCTTTCTGATGAGTCTGACTGCCATCCAAGTAGCATCTCTGGAGCAAGACTGGCTTCCTAAGTTGTTCGCATCCCCACCACCCACTCAGAATTTCTGCTATAAGTCTCAAACCTACATTGCTATAGTAGAGAGGTGAAAAATCTTACCCAAGAAACATCAACACGTAAGTGGGTTGAACCAAGAGCCTGTCTAATAGCTATATTTCTCTTTCAGTGCTGCTGGGCAGTGTATTCCAGATGGTGGGGGTGCTGTGAACATCTCCATTTGCCTTAATCTGAAGGAAAGCAAAAGCTCTATGGTCCTTTGAAAAGGTCAGTATTAGTAATTCTCCCCTTAACAGCGTTAAGAAAATCCAAGCCTGCAGGTTTCCTATTATTAAATACAATAATTATATTAATGGACATCCATTACAGATGTACCTCATCCTTTCTAATGATTTCATAACCACGAGGAACAAAATGATTTCTATTTCCCATGGAGTACATATGTCAGATTTAATGGTCTGAAAGATGAATAAGAACTGAGCTGCTAAATCCAAACTAGCATCCATGAAAATCAAAATGTTCTCCATTGCACTGAAACAAAGGGTAATAGATATTTTCAGGTCATGATCTGAAACATAATATAATCTTTTGCCCAGACGGCAAAAGGAGAAAGCATAAATATTTCCAGCCATTTCTATACAAAGTATGGAGAATCACTGCTAAAAAGTGGATCAGTTTAAATCTGTACCCAAATTATTCCAAAGGACAAGGGACTTCAAAATTGCTGTGAACTGTATTATTTTTCATTGGGCTTATGGATATTTGGGTTCTATAAATGGCTGGTTGAAAGAACCTATTTCCTTCTACAGCTATACAGGGAGATGCTGCTAACTGGTGTGCTTGAGGAAGGGAATTTACTCTTCATCAACTCACTAGGTGAGGGAAGAGTCATACCAAAAATGGATCCTGTTCCTACTTCCTCCTGCAGCGTTAGTTCCACAGCTTAGAAAAGGTCTTATGTGGATACAGAGGTGTTCTCCCACTCCTGTGACAAATAAATTTACATTTCAAGGCCAGCAACAATCATACTAGATGGGGGGAAAAAATACAGGCAAGGATGATTACAGGAGAGGACTCCATCTCTACTATGTGGACTGTACCAACTTGGAAAAGCAAGTTGAAAACAGGGACAGGAAAACTGTAGAAGCTTTTGCAGCTTTTGTTCCTCCCAAATCCTTTATAAGCTAAGGTGGTTTCAACTGTCCCAGGGAAAGCTGAGGAATAAGTCAACAGGGCAATGTAAGTAACCAAACTCAATTTCCTTGCCACTGCTTATAATCATGACAAGGAGCAGTTAACCCAATTCCAGCCTTAGCCTCAACCATTAACTTTTGCAACAGAAATAAATTTTCCTTCCCACACTTCTGGAAATCCTTGCAGCAGCTCTGTCACAACACAAGTAGCAAAAGAAAAACTGTTTGACAACCTTGTTTAGCCTATATCTTCCCCGTGATGTGGGAATTATATCTCTCTGACCTTTCTTCTCACCAACCTGTCATTTTACATGTTGTTTCTGCATTTCATCCAAATGTTGCCAGTTACCAGAAGAAAAAACAAATCATCACACATATCCCTAAATCCAGCTGAAGGCACTAAATGTAACAGTGTGATAAAATGATACCAATTACATTACATTAAAAATCCAGGCACCTAAAAGCATGAAAATGAATAATTAAGAACATCAGTCTCCTGCCCGTGATATCACCACATTATGCCTATTTCAACATAACACCATTAACTGTCACACTTTGATTGTTTTAAAAATGTATAATTTTGTTTTCTTGATGTCAGTAGCTAAAACGGTTCACTGAAAAGAGTGGGTTCTGGGTGGAATGTACAAAGAAACAGGAAAAAAAGAAGGAAACACTACTTAACTGTTAGAAATAACTTATATTGAGTACTGCACCTTGGCTTCTACTAACGGGGAATGAAAGACATGAAGTACATTTACTCGAACACATTGAACACAATTGAACACAGTGAAGGTCTAGCAGAACCTAGCAGAAGTAAGCCCAAAATACAAAGACAATCAGATGCAGGATGGCCCTTAAGTCCAGGCATAGGACTGCTATAGTACTGCTTCTCCAGCAAAGACATTCTAAACTTGCAAATGACCATCCCCACCCCTAAATCTCAGCATTTCCCACTAAGTTTATATTGTGTCTACGAAGCGAGGCCATGCTTTTGGAAGAGGAAATGAATCATCTGTTATTATTTTACACCAGGTCATTCAAAATAGAAAACTTAATCTGACCTCTTTAATGTAAGAATGTCATATTTCAATCATGCCAACCTGAATTTTTCTGCATAATACCTCTATAAAAGTGTTTGAATAAGCATTCATACACATATTTCCAATTCAACAATCACAGTTATCTTTGTATTCTGTTTCTTTAAGCCAACAAGAGATATTTCATAAAGCTGAACACGGAAAACACATTTCAAAACTGCGTTCACAACTCTGAATTTCACATTCTCACATGCAGGAACTGGGGCCTAATCTGAAACCAGTCTCTTTTACAAGTCCATGGGAACTGTGCCATTCATTTTGACCATGTTAGAATATCACCTATGTACCCATTTAACTCAGAGACTACAGCATCAGGGCTGAATTTTGCAGGTTTGCTCTTCCACAACATTTTTCTATTTGTTGCTATTTAAGCAGAACTCCTTGCAGTACTTGAGAGACTGCTTGTGTTATTTGAACCATTATCCTAAAGGGACACAAGAATAGCTTTCAAAGGATTCAGGTTGTATCTGGAAAAATACATAGGAGAGATGAAACCTGAAGATAGATTTCACAAGCTGAAAGAGAATAGATCATACTGAATTATTCATCCAGCTCCAAACATTGATTAAATCCATAGCTGGTGGCTGAGGGCTCAAGCCAACACAGATTTACAACTGAACAAAATTTAGAACCAGAAATAGTTCCATCAGTAGTGTTGCAGAGCAAGCTGTAGTTTCTCCTTCTCTCATTTCTGAGATACACTCAGTTAAGATCTTATTATCATGCTTATATAAGAGAGGGGGAGAAGAGGACTTACATTTTTCTAATGTTCAAATGTTACATTTTTCTTGCAGTTCAAAGACAATAGATGTCTCTTTGCTTTACAAAAAGAGACTCTTCTATATGACTATTTTGTTGTGATAAAAGAAGTATGTAAATTCAGGCAGTATGTGGAGCTGGCTTTAAAACAATGTTAACTGTTGATTAAAGAATGTGTGTTGGTACCCTAAAGCTACTTTCTGTCTTTAAACTGGCAACATCTGAGTAGTTGCTACTTGCAAGAGCAAAGTATTAGGTCATGGCCATTGTAGGAAGCAGGATATCTGACCTGATCAGTCAATAGTCAAAAATGATTCAGAAAGTCACGTCTCTACATCCTCTAAAACTCACAGAAATATGAGTGTTGCACAAGGTGGCTTGATAAAATCAGACTACTCTCGTGGTCTTTCCTAATGCACAAGGCAGACTACCGCTGGTGTACCAAATAGAAATTCAATCATATCAGGCGGTTCTCAAGACATACAGCTTGTTGTTTGTGTTCTGCCTAATGGAGACTTTTGTTAAGGGAAGCCAAGTACTGATGAAATGCCATGGCTTTGCAGGCTCCCTTTTTCCTGATGATTATTTATTCTGAAGTTTAATCTGTCAAACTGGGGGAGTAGGAGGCAGCAGAATGCCCTACAAAGTGCCGTGATTTCTGTACCAGTAGAGTGCGTGCATATATGTAATTCATACTGAAATGACATTTGTCATCCACACGCTTTCCTGTGTTGTTTAGGGCACAAAAGTAAACAAAGAGGAGTCCTCTTTGTTTTGATTTTTTCCAATAGAGTAATTAGAAAATGTCAAAGTTCACTTGTACATAACACTTTCAAAGGATTCTCTAAGTCAGTTCTCCTCCTATTTCATTTGGTTTTCTATTGGCAGAATTATATTCGCTTGAATGGAATCGCTCTTGATCTAGTCAAGTGTCAAGTGTGAGAACAAAACAATCTAATTCCTTTTTCTTTTCCAAATCAGCATTGTTGTGATACTCGCAGTTCTTTCAACACATCTATGATTTTCAAAAAATATCATGGTACAAAAACTGTCTTCTTTAATCTGCTCTATCTTGGTCAAATTCCAAGCTTCATGTCATTTTTGTTGCTAATATTACCTCATTTCAAAATAAGTCTTTGTACATTTTTTCACCTCATAACTTTCCTTAATATAATTGCTATAATTGTACTTTAACTAGAGCACTTGAATGGTTGAGAAAAATATCTTATTAAATATATGATGAAGTAGGGACTGAGCAATTATATGCTGAAAGGGGAAAAAATACACCAGCAACCGCTCATGACAAAGGTTGCAAAGTGCCTTGATGATCTGACTGTGGCTCTCTGATTGATGAACAGCAGTAGATATGCATAAAATAGTGTGGGTGCCTTGAGCGTGTCTCTGCCTTCAGAGAAGCCAGAGAAAAGGAAAAACAAAGTGCTTTGCAGAAACCCACTCTCTTGCCTGGACTGATATGCATACAAAATAAAGAATATGCATTAAACATGAGTGAGTGTAATGCAGAAAGTATATGTCCTCATATATACTCTGTTTCAGCATATTCATCCAAATAAATCTCCTGTGCTATTTCTGTGCAGCCATTTAACACAGAATAAATGTGGCTCACTCTTGACTTGTGTTCTGACATGAGGCAAACCAGTGACAATAACTGTGAAAAACTAGGAGATCCAGTCCCTTAATCACCTGAGAAGTGGCAGTGTCGGGTGAAAGGGTACCCAGCCACTCTGCCAGAATTGAGCAGGGAGCTCACCACAAACAGCAGAAAACACACAGTACCAAGGGCAGAAGGCACCAACCACCTACCTGCAACTCTGTGGCCTTGCTAAGGCAAATACTCCACCTTTTCCTAGACTCCGTGGGACAGACAGATATCAATCCCACACAACTTCAGCTGCCAGCATTTAATGTGGAAAAAACGTAATAAGAATTCAGCAGGAAAGTAGAGCTTTGAGAATCTGCAGAACACAAGAACCACAGTAAAACACTTCTCTGTCTTTGTAATATCTGTATGCACCAGGGTCTACACTGGAAAACACTTCTCAAGAGCATTCTCCAGGAGCAACATTAGTATCTGCACTTTCTAGAAAAGTAGTCCAGTCTTTGCAGCTGGTGGCTTTTTTTAGGGCTGCATGGCAAATATGAACACATATTTTGACCACTATAAGAAGGGGATGTGAAAAACAACAGCACATAAATTTTTAAGGTACAGGGAAATGAAATATTACAGAACTATGGGGGGGGGGGTGTGCAGGGGTTTGTTTGTTTGTTTGTTTGTCTTGGTAACTAGTAAAATCAGATGATGGAGAATTTCTATTTGAACTTTTTTGCGTTAAACTTTTAAAGAAAGTACACACTGACTTTTTACCTACATTCTGCTATTTTATAGAAATCCCATCACAATGAAATTCTTCTATAGAGGGTGACATTTTACCCACTGTTATAGTGATAATTCTCCCAGTTTTCTCTCCTCCAAAAATTCCTAGAAGGAATCATAATTTTCAGCAACATATAGTTGTTTTCTATAGT
Source organism: Sturnus vulgaris (assembly GCF_052056855.1). Classification (NCBI taxonomy): domain Eukaryota; kingdom Metazoa; phylum Chordata; class Aves; order Passeriformes; family Sturnidae; genus Sturnus; species Sturnus vulgaris. Next base: position 22,259,587 of record NC_142245.1, read on the forward strand.
TAGAACTATGGGTCATACTAATTACATGCTGCATTAATGACAAAAGTCCACTGACTGGAAAAAAAAATTCACTGGACAAAAATCCACATTTGTGTTGGTAAAGAAATAAATACATCCAGTGTTTGTAGCTAAAACAATACTATTCCTTGCTACTATATTACACAGAAATGTCTACAAGTAATTCCTATGTTTAAAATGTAAACTTTATGGTGACTCAAGGAAATGGAGGATAAGTTTTCACAACTCTTACATGTCAGCAATGCAAGACCTATTTTTGCCAGTTTTTTGATCAATATCTTCCCACTTCTGTGTCCTTATGAAATTACAGATAAATCGCTGTTTAAAAAACCCACATTGAATATTTGTCCTTTAGGATTTTCCCATTTGCAAAGCTGTATACAAGATTTCATTCCTTTTTAGCCCAAGCTGTTTCAGTGTTTTATTTTTATCTGACCCAAATATCCCAAAACCTAAAAGTAGCTGTTTTTATCAACATACAGTCATTAAGAAGCATCACACCAAAATAAACAGTACACTTTCTGTTGCATCCTACTTTAAAACTCAAGAGCCAAAGCAACTTTTAGACCATCACAATTTAGTGGACAACTCTTGCTCTCTTGCACTCTGTACTCCTTAGTTCTTTTGGTATGACCTGGAAGATGTTCCCACGAGAAGTTATCCTAGAAGAACTCAATTGTCATCTAAGGACTTATATCTGGAACGTGGCCCTTCTGTGCATGAACACAGCTCAAGGAGGAGATCAGCACACTGTAGTGCAGCCCTGTCATCCAAGAAGCTCTTCTGTCTGCAATGAGATCTAAGGTACCTTGACTTGGGCATTTAGAAATCTAGAGACTGGTTAAAATTGTGGAATATTCTGACAACAGCTGCTTTAAGCAGAAGTTACCAGATGGTAATATTTGTGTGGGTATCATGTCATCTGGCAAGGAACAAGCTAATGATGCACAAATGCTTTGATGCACAGCCTTCAAGCAGTAAACTTAAAGTGATATGAGGCCATACAACGACTCATCTACACTGCTCTGCAATTCTGCATGATACAAATAATTTTTGCCAATACAAGTGCGCAGGTATAGAGTCACAAAGTTATTTGGCACATAATGGCTCTTGGTATTAAAATGAGCGTCATTCCTCAAAATGACTAATATTTGTGAATTTCTATGCAAATTTGCAGGAAGTTTTAGATCATGTTTTAGATATATGCAGTTGGGATGGTGGGTGTTTGGAACCTAAAAATCCAGCAGTCACATGGAGATTAAAGCACAGGCCTCTTTCAGTCACATTTTGGAAATGGAACACAATGACAACCTAAAACCCCAAAACCAACCAAGCCTGTCAAGTTTAAGGAGAACCACTGGAAAACTCAGGAAATACTACTTATATGGGAATATCTTCAACACAGACAAGACTAGAGCTGTTCCCTGCAAAGAACAACTTTGTATTTCAAGGCAGCTGGTTTCAGAGCTATCTGCTCTATGTATATGTATAAGAGGCTCTGATTCAACTCCTTTGCCATGAATTACATGATTGATAACAGAAAAATGACAGAAAGAGCAAGTGGATTTCTTACACCGGTCTTGCAAGGATGTGTGAACACTCTGAAGGCTCAAAGCATCAATTTCCTGGGATTTTTTATTTATTGAAGAAATCCACAGAGCATTGTTCATGCAGAAGTAAAAGTGTCAGTATCTATTTAACTATGTGCTATTTCAAGAAATACAAGGTTGTGGTCTGTATTTCAATTCTTACTCCAGAGTTCACACATCCTATTTTTAACCAACCTGGCTATGGAAAATGCAAAACTAAAAATAGGCCTTCACAAGCACCTTGATTTCACTCTTTCATTCAATCCTTGAGCACTTTCACTACAAAAATGAGAACCTTTTTAAAGTATATACTTTTACAGATCAGGGCTCAGTTGGAATCTCTCTGAAAATCATGTTGAACAGGTAGCCTGCTGATTTAAATTGCAGTGTTGAAACCTTTACAAGAGAACACAAAATAATGCCGAGAGATTAGTTCAACATTCTTGTGTGCTTGAAAGCTCTGAATTTGGGAATTTTGTTTGTTTTACTGAAAAATGTAGCTGGCTTGCTTTGAAATAAATTATTTATTTCTCAGAAAATATATTTTTCATAAAAGATGAAGTCTTCTTCTCAAATAAGACAGATAAACAAAGCTTGACAAAGGTCAGATAAATTATGTTCATGAATATATACCCTTATAAAGCACAAATATGTTACACACTACTATTCTTACTTCTCTTAGGAAAGACTCCCTTAGTTATGCATATGCTGCACAATCAACTGTTTAAAATAAACGAGAGCAAAATTCACTATAGATGGTCTAAGTCTATTACTGGTCTGTGACTCTGGTGGTTATCCTTTGTTCTATTCTATCTTGCTATTTAGAACTTCTGAGAAAGTAATTAGAGTGATAATTGTTGTCCTTAGAAATTTAAGACAGAATAATCATATCAAATCATATAAAATTATTTGTGTATTTTCTTATTTGTTCTGTTGGACAATTTCTCCAGGACAACTATTATATTCAATATCCTCAGTATATTAGCATCCTGCAGTAATGTATTTAGGTTGGGCATGTTTATTATATTTATTAAGCAAAGGACAAAAATAACAGAATGAGACGTAATAGAACACATACATCTTCTGCGCAGTTAGCAAGCAATGTATTTAATTGTTTCTCATTCATATTTGTTGATTTAACTGGAAGTCAACAACAGATTCTAAATTCAATACAATTTATTTAGTACAGACCAAATTCTGTTCCAGAAGTTTGAGCAACCCTGAACTTTTAAGTACTACCGTAGTCCTATAAGTTTCTGCAACAACGGTGAGGAATTCCCACCAAAATGTATCTGGATGCCTGCACTGGGAAGAGAGACATACCCTGCATAGCCCTATATCCATCAGCAAGGCTGTGGTCACATAACGTCCTGCCTACCTGCTGTGTGGGGCTCTGGCACGTTTAGAAACCTGGACCATGTTCTCTCTTCATTCTCCCAGCTCCTGAGGTGTGAGAGAAGCCCCTGTGCAAGAGTGCAAAGCCAGAAGCTAACCATGCTGTTTGGAATGAGCTGGGGAGCAGACAAGAGTGAGCAAGAGCTAAAAATCACCCAAAATGCCAGTGGCACAAGGCCAGGTGCTCAGCACAAGGCTACAAGCACCTGAGGCCACCCCTGCTGTCCCCATCTCCTGAAGTGAAGATATCAGGCCAATGACATGGAAGAGTGGCATACAGCATTGCTTATTCCCATATGCAGAGGGGAACTGGTGCAATTTCCAAAAAGTTCCATATCCACCCAGACTAACGAGACAGTCAGCTCAGCACCTGAGCACCTGTCTTTGAGAATTGACACAAGTATGCACACAGAACAGCATATATAGATTACATAGAACATTACATAGAGCATTACAAGAGATTACATAGAACAGCATAAACAAAAATCATCTCTCTTGGCAGACCCTCACAGATTTATCACACCATTTATCTCACAGATTTATCTGTCATCATTTTATCATGACTTACTTCATCAACACTTCTACTTTCCCCAGAGCTGGGTCTTAACCAAAAGTTTCACATGCAGCTCTAAAGTCTCCTGAATTTTCAGATTAAGAGATATGCCAGAAATTTTGTTTGCCCATAGCCGGGAAATTATTCTTACAAAACAATAGTTGTCTCCAGTCCAAATACAGTAAGTGGGCACACACTTGATTCTTCTGCCTGCAATTGTATAATTATGCTTTTTTTATGCAGTTCATTTGTCATGATTTCATTTTGATCACATCTATATACTGAAGTATTCAGCTGATGGTACCACTGGCTTTCTTTTTGAATAGTGGATAATGAACGACGAAAGTAGAGAAAATCTGCATCTGACATAATGCTGGAATTCGGATATATGACAAAATACCTCAAATGTTAAAGGATCTTATGGCTTAAGTGGCTGTTTTGTCTCCTGAATCATCACAGGACTAAAAGTGCTACATGGAGCTGGAGTTGGAAACAACACAAAGAGTAATTTAGAATAGGCATTGCAGTCTTCAAATAAAATGTGGATGAAAATCATAGAAACTCTGGAGGTCATTCTACTGTCATTAAAACAAATTGCAAAATTGTTGCAAGGGAGAGGGAACAGGAGCCAGCTATCTGATAGGTTATTAAATACTGTGCCCTATTTAAAAGTATGTAATTTCTTCAATACTCAGTCTTCAAAGCAATTTGTCATACACGATCTGGTTAACCTTCATACCATAAGAATTGTTTCTACATTCTGGAAGTACAGTAACTACAGGGGAATTAGCAATCCTCTAGCAAATGTGGGGTAACCGTGCCTCAGGAGCTACCTCATTCTTTCTGGCTCTGGGTAAATGTCACTATCAGGATTCAAAAACAGAATTTCTTGGCTTTTCGTCTCAGGACAAGAAGGATCCAAAACACTGTGTCACTTTCTATGTTGCATGAAAACAGACTTAAAATAACACCAGCATTTTCCACCTTGTACTATGTATATCCCTTAATTTTAAAAATATTTCATGTAACTCTATCCAAGCTCAACAAAAAGAACCCATGATCTGAACCCAAATGCACCAAGTATAGAACTCCCCAAGGTCACACCCTCTCTAGATTTTTTACACCTGCACTACACTGCCTGCAAAAATAGTTACCCTATGGGTTAACTTCTGGAGAAATTCCTGCTATTGCAGATCTATTGTTAGGATACAACAATATCAAGGTCATATAAGGCATGCCAACTGTTTGATCATTGCTTTACACCCTGTGGGCAGAAAACAAGTACAATTAATGCAGCTCAATCCCTTAAGTCAAAATTGCAGAGATCCAAGAATTTTGTATTTTTCTAATAGCGATTCTGTCTTTAACCCACAGCACTGCAAGATGAATTGAATATAAAGTAGACATAATGCCCTAGTAAATACTCTAGATTAACATTTCAATTACTTTTACTACCTTTGTAACAAAGAAAAAATTAATAAAATCACTGCAGGATTTAGTAGTTGCTGTCTAATGTTTCCAGTCTTATTATGATTTGTTCAAACCCATTACTTGTACTTACATATGGCAGTTCTCAGAGAAGCCAAATGAAACCTATCTGTGTTCAAAAATAACATATTGTAACAGGAAGCCCTCCTAGTGATGCACAGGTCCTAACAAAACCAGCAACTGGACAGAACAGAGGCAGTTTGGTCCTAAAAGACATTTAACAAATGGGATTTTCATGTCAATCTGGGCATGTAATTTTTAAATGGCACCTCCTAACCCTCTGCAAGAATGGGCAAATGGTGTTGGATGCTTCCTAGGGTTTTTTCATACATGTGTCTTCAGGAGAACATAACCATGTTAATCATATTTTTTCTAGCATACTTAAATAAAAACATGATCCTCATGGAGTCTGTAAAGATGTTCACACGGGTTTTTATTTTGCTTATCTCTGTTGTTGAGTATAAACTCAACTTCAGCATGGAGCTGCTATGACCAATTTAGACGATGATAAGTCTCCTTTAGATTACTTGCTTTATGCTCTCTTTACACAAGTAAGTTGTATAAAAACATGTCTTTCAAATTAGTATATTACATGTATTGTTTAAAGGTTCTGATTCTAATAATTTTGTTCCACTTCAAGATCCTTTTATAGCTTCCTGTGTAGGTAAGCACAAAGGAGAATCCAACTCCAAATATAGATGGTTATGTTTAGCACAGTGTTTGTTACCACATTAATTTCCTGCATTCCTGTTCCAACATGAATATAATTTCCCAGTGCAGAGAAACCTCTGTTGTAGGCAGCTTACAGAGATCAGCCTCAGGCCATGAGTACTCTGGAAGAGAAAACTTCTTCTTTCCTTGGAGACTTGTGCCATTTCTGGAACCAAGGCTGATTTGTCAACATACAAATGAGGATGTTAAGTGTACTTCTTGGAGCAGGCATACCTGATATTTTCCCAGGGATAGCAAAGGTCTTTCCCTGGTACCAGTGCTGGACTTATATATTTTCAGAAGCAAGGGAATGAGGAGTGACCACACTTTGCAGAATGATTGATTCTTCTCCTTCCTACTATCACCAAACATTTCCAGAACCTTTCCCTTGCTCTTGTGAGGCTGATCACTGTCTTTATCCCCCTATTTAAACTCATGAGTGAGGAATGAATATTTTATTACTGTCATGAAGGAGTGGTTGCACAGGGAGTAGGGAAGGGAACATAAGTGCAGGAAAGAAGGTATGTAGGTAGGTTTGGGTTTGGTTCCCTATCTACACAATAGTCCATAAAGATTAATGGCACTGCAGCACTTCATAGAACATATTGCCTTGTGTACAGTTAAATCATTTCTTTAATTTGGAAACTTAACATTCAGCAAGAATGCTGGCTGGCAGTACACAGCAGCTCCTTCATCCAAGGAAGAATTCACATCTCCAAGAAGGACATATTCCTTCTGCTGTCAGTGAGCCATTTTCTACTTTGTGCCAAAGTGTCTGCAGAAGTCTGTCAGTCAAGACAAAACACATAGACTCAAAACCTTGGCCATGCCATTCCTCACAGTCTGCTACAGACCTGAGAGCAACCCAGACAGCATCTGTGGGGGATACAGGAGGAAAGGTGACCCCCAGTTCACCAGCGGGTGTGAACAGATAGGAGAGATGTATTGATTCTACTATTCTGGGAATGTCTCACCCCAACACCCACGTTTACACATTACACACATCCATACGAAACCTTGCTGAAACCCCCAACACAATGTGGTGCATTGCATCCTTTGCACTTTCATTCAGGACACTCCAAGGATGATGCCTATCCATCCTGCTTGTACAGCACCCTATGTGAGACTGTCTCTCTCTCACATTGCCATTGCTACAGTTCCAGCCTGTCCTCAGCCCTCCTTTTCTCACCCCCTGTGCAGATACCTCTGTATCATTGCAATTGCCCCAAGGCAGCCGTTCTTACCTTCTCATCTTGCACCAGGGTTCCTCACCAGCAGCAGCTGACATAGATCCTGTGACTCATGGTCACAAGCCTATGTATATCCTATGTAGTGCTGGTTTGGTTGGGAAGAAGCTTTGGTTGGAAACAGAAGAGCGAAGAGACAAAGATGGATGTACCATTCATCTCTCAGATATGACTGGAGGTACATGTTGCTGCAACAGATTTACAAGTAGACCAACACTTTTTTTCAATTTGTTTTCAGTGCTCAGAGTTATTTTTGGCTAAGAATGCTATTCTTTGAGTGTCTGAGCTCCTCTGGAGGCTTCTTCTTCCTGTGAACCGTGGACTGGTTCACTGAGCAGCCTCCAAGTCCTGTGTGGTAAGCTATCAGTTCCAAGAAGAATGAGTCAAGTGTTTGCCCACATGAAATTCATTCCCTGTTATTTTAGGAAGAAGCAGAGAGGCTCATAACTCATTCTCATCATTGCTGGGAAGCAGTCACCAGGTCTCTTGCACAATGCATTGAACTGTGCTTTCATAGTGATTTAGGCAATATAATGTTACAGCCAAGGTAACATATGACATGGTAATGCCATGGAATGTGCCCTTGTAATAAATATTAAATATTTCAGCAGATATCCCTGCATTTCAACAAGCATCATCCATCTACATCCAGGCTAAGATCTGTTGAAAATATTATAAAACAGATTAACCTAATTATTTTTAAACTTGTTAATGAAATAATTTCATTACTAGCAATGACAGTAATAATTTGAATTCTTACCAATACCATGAATTAAATCTCATACACGTCCATCAGCATTTACATTGTTTGTTTTTTCTTTGAATGTGAAGGGCTTGGAATCATTGGATCATGAGTTTTATTTTGGAAAAATGAAGCTCAGTCTGCAAACCTATATTTGATCTTGCTTTTTTTTTAAAACAGACTGAATCTGTGTTCATCCTTCCTTTCACTGTGCAGATGCATCTTCTGCAGTGAGCACAGAAAAGCAATACTCAGCAGAGTCTCAGGTGAAGATGTTAACTCCTCCACTCCAAGGCTAACTTAACACACGGCCTCAAGATACTCTCCTTTATCAGACTGAACATTTCTACCTTGAGTGTCACTCCAGGCAGAGAATTCCTGCAGTGCTCCATATGGCTGGTGGATGGATTAATCCAGGCTGAGGTACTACATCACTAATTAGCCTAATTAGCTCCATGACTTCAGGACCTGTAGAATCAACCAGACCTGCCTACAAAGTCCATATCAAGAACTGAAGGTACTGATGGTGTACCCTCAAACAGGCTTAGAGAACAGACTTCTTGCACCACTCCCACATCCTGCCTTCTCTTATGGTGCTGCATTCAGCTCTGTAGCTTCCTATGAAGGCTCAAGGCACAGTGTCTGCTCTGCAGATGTTTGAGGAACCAGTAAAAAGCAGAGAATAAAATTCCATGCAAAACCAGAGTGGCAGGTGGTCACTGTAGCTGAGACTGAGGTTAAATTTACTTCTAAATCTTCTCTGTCAACAAGTTATTTAAGGCTTGCCTTTATATTTTTATCCTTCCTGCTGGTTTGAGTTTCTGCATCATTACTGAAGATTAACGATAAATATATTAGTAAGATAGACTTCCTCCCAGTGGCTGGAAACAGGTATTTTAGAAACTTGTTCCTCTACCAGTTTATTTCAGTGAGAATTAAGGTTTCCAAGAAACAAATCAGGCTATTTATATATTAGATGAGAAACAGTAAGGATAGATTTTACTTTTTAAATTTCAGCAGAAAACAAAAGTAACTTATAACTGTGCCATTAAGATGTAGTCTGGAGAAAAATGAGCAGATGTAAGTACATTTCTAAGTACCCATCAGTTTAGCTTGGTGATGAGTGAGAATGCAGATTTTTTTACATCCTATATAAAAAAAAAGAAGATGCTGGAATTATCTCAGAGCATCTTAATTCTGCAGTCTTTATGGTGCACTTGGAGTTGCAATATGCACAATCTCCACTGATGTTCACAGGGTAGTGTAAGCATTGACAGTTGGTAATTTCTCTAAAGAAGTAAAACCTGTGCTTTAGGGAGCCCCTTAAGACAATGTTCTTCTCCCTGAATGATAATTGTATATGGCAACCACAATCAATAAATACTTCTCAATTCTAATAATTTGAACCTCACATTGGCTCAAATGTGATGCTTTACTAATGGGACCCGTTTGCAATGTGAGAGGTATGTTGGTTAAACTCATGTGACTGCAGCTTCTTGGAAAGAAAACTTAGACTAATAAAGCCACAGACAACTGCAGAGGAAACTCCAAACCCAACTTTTAACAGTATCCACTGAAACAAACACAGAGAGAAAGAAAGTACAGAACCAAAGGATAACATTAATTCATATGAAATCCCACAGATGGATTAAGATTGTTGAAGGTTGGGATTATACAGTTATGTCTGATAGTTACAGTTCTGAAAATTAGGTTCTAAAGCCTCTAAGTAGTTTTTGCAGCACCACTAGATTTGAAGTCTTAGACTTGATGGCTTTTTTTTACTTCGGGATTGTTCTCCGTGTTTGGATTAGCCCTATCCAGCAAGATAGTGACTAACAAATGCAGTAAGACAAATAGAAAAGCTCTTTAGACCTCTTTTGGGGATTCAGCAAGAGGGAGACTGACATAGATTGGTTTACAATTTAAAATGGAATGACATCACACTTTTGTCTTCCTTACCAATTCTTTCAGATATACCATGTGAAAGTAGGGAAAAATTCTGTGGTGTTGATCTGCTTGTGTTTATAAGATAGAGGATGGGGGGAGAGGGAAGCAGATAGGAGGGAAGGAGGGAGGGAGCAAGGGCAAGCTGGTTAATGTTTTCTTTCAGCTTGTTTTTTTATGAGTCACACCACTAAGTATTTGCATTAGCAGGTCTCCTGCTGCTGTTAGATCATTCAACTGTTTGTTTAGTTGCTGTGCCTCTTGAAAAGTCCAGCAACACTGAATTTTTATACATCTTTCTTTTTCTTTATTAATTAAATCTACCAGAAACAAAATGTTCCCATCACTGTTCTTCTACCTGTAGGAGTAGCAGTCCCTACAGTCTCAGTGCTATTACTCATTCAAACAAAAAGTTACAGAACCAGACCAATATTTTTATTATTACTTCATTTTATGCTGTCTCCTGACCGAATTGTATCAGAAAAAGTGAAAATAACAACATAACTGGCATGTCACAATAATCAAGTTTAAAGTTCAAAGCTTCTTATTCCCACTTGTGAATTGAAACAAAAAAGTTGCTTAATCTTAAACATCTGCAAACCCAAACACCGAGTATAACTTTGACAAAATCACTTTAAAAGAGTTGTATTTCTTTCTTTAGGTATGAGATAAACATTGTCCAGAAACATATCAAATGAGAAGTTATGTACAGTAAGACTAAGATTGCTTTATTCTTGCGAAATTGGGTCTTCAAAAAACATCATGTTACTGAGTTTAAGAAAAGTAAGGCTGTAAGCAGAACTCTGTCATGGTCAGTATGAAGAGAAGCTGCTAAGTCTAATTAAAGAAAAGGAAGAAAGAATAGCAGACAGCTTCTTTTTCTTTGTAAGAATAACCAGCAATTTGCTGTTTGATGATCTTTCTCTTTCTTATTCCTCAGCATTCTGAATTTCTCTAATAGTTTGCTTTCAACAAACCTTTTTTTTCATTTTCAAGAGTGCCAGCATAAGATATGCTAATTAAATACAAACCACAAACCTCCCCAACATGAAAAGGCAATAAAAGCATACAAACTTACCTGTTCACAGAGAAGGGTAGTTCAGACTGGAGATCCACTCTCTGAGAGAGATGGGGTCTCAAGAGGAGCACTTGGAAGCGCTTCAAAATAGCTCTGTATCTTCTGCATAAGATGTTTGTTGTGGTATTCCTCCTCTTTAATTAAAACAATGGCTGATGGGAGAAAAGTAGGTGTTTTAAGGATGTAAAAGCCTTGTCTTAGTTGTAAAAGAAACAGCACATTAAGAGAAACTTTTCTTCATTGCAGGCAACTGCGCAACTTTCTCTTGGTTCAACCCCCAACGGTGACTGTGGATAAATGGTATCTTCTTACTTATGACATCTGTTCCCTGTGTGAATTCGGACATGCGTGTCCTGACTTCAATAACAAAAATGCTTTTTTTCTAGCTACTTGTTATTCTTGCTACACCAGCGTAACTGAGAGAGTGTGAGCTATAGCTCTTGTCTATCTTCAACAGAACTATAGGATAATTAAAGGACTACTCAGCTATTTCTGTGCAAATTAAATGCCTAGGTGAAATCTAAAACATAGCTTGCTCTTCAGAACATTTGCCACTTGTAGTGAGTGATTTGCTAGAAGACGAGAAGTTAGCATGCAAAAATGTTTAGAGATGGAGACTTTTAGGTAGAGAGTCTTGTCTTCCACTTGCCACATGGGCATATTTTCTGAAGTGACTGAAAACATTGAACAATTCTTTGAAGCTGGAAGTTTAACATCCCTCCTGTACAATTACTGCTTCATTCTAGAGCCATTCCTGCCCTATATGCCACTTGGGCTGAAGACGGCTTTCAGAGAGAGGACCTCTAGGATGACTCTGGAACAACAGGTCACGCTCTACATTAAAAAATGGCAAGGCTCTGCAACAATTTATGTACTACAATTTACACTCTTTACTGGAGCATGGCATTGATGTTTAAACCTCTTTAGGTATACACAAGAAGCACCCACGATCAATATGTTCTACCCAGAGTGCCCTTCCTCGCCTCTTACTCTCCAGTGGGTCAAACCCACTGGCTAAAACAAAGCTGTACCTCTGCAGTGGCCCAGGCACAAGAAGTAAGAGAGTACTATAACTGCATGTTAATTAAAATACTCCTTCAGATGAAGTGCTAAAACACTATCTGGGCTCTGAAAATACTAGATTTTATCCCTGCTAACAATCCCATGAAGAACTTGCTTCAAATTTACATGAGCCTATGCTTTCCTTTGGTATAGAGTTTTTGCCTGATTCTATGACCTGTATTCTTCCACCGAGGTTTCTTCAGTTCCAGCTCTGCACTGCCACACAGCATCTCAACAGCTTCTTGGGGAGCTGCACGATCTGACACAGAGTTCTAGATAAACACATTTTTTCAAAACTGCAGGAAAGATCAGGGTAGTGCTCACATGAGGCTTAATTTATCCTCTGGTCACTTAATGCAGATAATGGAGGCCAGTGATAGAGAGTGCGTGCCCTGGGCTATATGCCAGTTGATTACACACACGTGGCTCCCTTTAAGTTTAATGTGAATTTAACGTACCAAGGAAAGAGAGGACATACCCTTCAGGGTGAGTGAACGCTCTCAAAAAAAGCTAATGAACTCCCACAACAATGCCTGTTTCTAGGATAGCTCCAAAGATTGAGTATTGATAATTAAGCACTTTTATGACTGATACTTATGCTTCAAGTGTTCAAGTCAATCAATAGCTCTTTACATCTTTAACATCACGCTGAACATCAAACGTGTGGGGAGCATTTCTGCTTTCAGGCATGCTTTTTATTTGTGCCACCTTCAAAGAGATGCCCAGTTCAGGGAGGCACTGAGGCACAGCCCTCACAGGGCCTGCTGACCGCCAGAATTGCGCTTCTGGGCACCCTGGCTTTGCTCACACCTCACATTTTTGGTGCAGCTGCCCCTCCCGGAGCCGGCCGGAGGGGCTGAGGCGCTGGAGCCCTGGATGTTTGATGTTCCCAGCGGAGCCTTCCCTGGGTGTCCTTCCCCCGTGTGCCAGCGCTGCGGGGCCGCGCACGCTTCGCCAGCCCCGGCTGCCGAGCCAGACCCGCGCTCGCCTCTAAAAATAGCCCGGCTGAGCTAAAAATAGCAGCGCCCGGAGCGGCTCCGGAGTGCCCCCGTCAACGCTGCCGCCGCTGCTGCTGCTGCTGCTGCTGCTCAGGGAGGGGAGCCAGGCCCTCGGGAACGGCCCCGAGGGGAAGGGGAGGATGGATGGATGGATGGATGGATGGATGGATGGATGGATGGATGGATGGATGGATGGATGGATGGATGGATGGATGGATGGATGGATGGGGCCGCGGCACCTCGGCGGGCTTCCTCCTCCTTCCCTCGTCCCCTGCCTCTCTCGGCCTGCGAGGTAGCGCTGCTCCCCGGGCAGAGTAGCCAGGAGCAGAGCCCTTCCAAGGGGTGCCAGAGACACCAGGGACCATGGGCACCACGGGGACTCAGCGGGCACTCCCTGGACTCCGGGAATCCCTGCCCTTGTGAGGCTGACCGAGCACCGGCACAGGTTGCCCGGTGAGCTGTCCCTCCTCCCAGGAGACATTCCAAAGCCGCCCGGACACGGCTCTGGGCTCCAGCTCTGGGTGGCCTTGCTTGAGCAGGGGGCTGGGCCAAATAACCTCCAGAGGTCCCTTCTCACTTCCAGTGCCTGTGAAATCCTGTGGGAATAGCAGAACTGAGGATCCTCCTTCACGTAAGGCTTCCAGGACTGTGCTAAAATTTAGTGAGAGCTTTGTAGTCTGGTGTGTTGCTGGTGCTTATGGCTTTGTGGTGGAGAAGGTCTCGCAGGGCAAACTTTGATTGCAGCTAGCAGGCCTCCAGTGGAGAGCTGCCGGTGCCTTAAGAGAGCGAGCAGCAGGGAATTGCATTTAATACCTCCTCCTTTCACTTCTGACGTTCTTTCTGCAAGGAACAGCAGGGCTCCCCTACTATGCTGTATGATCTTGCTCTGTTAACTAATTTCGCCTTGTAACAGGAATGCTCTTGCTTGCACAGTGAAAATAATAATAATTATAATAATAATAGAAAAGAAATAAAAATCCCGTGCCAGTAAAGCCTGTTATGGTGCTGTAGTTTTAAACAATGTTCTCTCCTACTGAATGCTCTGCTTGCTTTCTGGTCTAACCTGTGCCTCGCACCATTTCTTCAAGATAAGAAGGAGCCCATACAAATCAGAAAACCGACCCACACCACTGTAGGTCATTTACTGAGAAGCAGAGCTGAATCTCCATGATGAAGCCAGCCAATGTTTTGCTGTAGTAGCTTAGTCAGTATCACCTTGCAAATGTTTGTGCCTCTGAATATACTCAGACCTCCTTCAGAAGGATTCATTGCAATAAGATACTTTTTTTTCAATTAACTGCTGGCAGAAAGTGTCTTTTTTCAGAAAATAAGTTTAGTTCAACAGTCTAGTACTGCTGCACATTTTGAAGAGTTCATTTTGTTAATTCTTTAGCAGTCAACAAAGCCCCTTTGAGCCAAGCCCTCATGTTATTTGAAGAAACTACTTGAGTACATAGTTTTGGAATACAAGATAGAGGTGTGGCCTCTCTGTTGCTCTCACAAACATGTACATACCTGCCCATATTTCTTCATACCTCTGCTTGGAAACACCTGTGAGCTTCTAGAGGATCAAATTGTGACTTTATTGAGGCCAATGTCAACATCACTGTGGATTTTAGTGGGGACTGGAGTAGGAACCAAATTTACAATTGTGATTGAAAATCACAAGTGAAATGCACTTGCCCATTAAAATCATTATATATTTTTTTTTAAGTGCTTTATTGGGCCAGTTGTAAAGAATAAAAATGGAAAACAAGTTTTATGGGGTGTTTTTTCTCTCTATGGTTTTTTTAAAAAATGAATTGCAAAGAAATAAAAGTGTGCAAAAAGGTGTTCTGATACTTCTGGACTAACATATTATGAAAATATTAAGGAATTGCAACAATATAAAGAAGTTCCCATCTAAAGAAATGGAATGGTTATGAAGTTATAGAAATGTGCTCCTTCATACATGAAGAGCTGTAGTTGCCCAAAAATGCAGAGTCCAAAGATCTTTTTTGAGACACACCAAGGAATATACAGGTGCAGCTAGGTAAATAGACTTCAAAGTCTGGCTGGTGCTGGCAGCCTGATCCATTAAGATAATGAGAAAATCTTAACTATTTTAGTTATTTACAACTGTTTGGCCCCATTCTGCATGGGAAGTTAATTCCTACTGAAAACCTTGTGTTTGTCACTCAGGAAAGGCACATAAAAATATAAATCTTTTCATCCTGCAATAGCTGATTAAGCCAAGATCTCACAAATATATGATGATAACTATACTACATATAATTCTCCCAAAATTTTGCTGGTCTCAGCCTTGGCTGAGTTTATCATTAATATCTGATAACATATTTTTCCCTGTCCTACAGTTCCACATTAACTTTGTGACAGTGCATCTTTGGAGAATTTGGCTG
This sequence comes from Sturnus vulgaris, assembly GCF_052056855.1. Lineage (NCBI taxonomy): Eukaryota > Metazoa > Chordata > Aves > Passeriformes > Sturnidae > Sturnus > Sturnus vulgaris. Next base: position 22,274,811 of record NC_142245.1, read on the forward strand.
TAAATTACAGATTTAATTTTATCTCAGCACATTTAGACATCAGTGGCTGTCTTTAGTTCTTTAATTTAAAACTTTGAAGTTGTTAATTTGGTGTCATTAGTTGAAGTGTCACAGTATACAGTTCACAGGAGTATTTGGAAAATTTTAAAATGCTGAGTTAATACTACTTGCCACTTCAGAGGAATTTTCAGAAGAAATGCTTTCAAAGCATCTGCTGAAGTGTTTGCTAGTACAAAAATGTATTGATAAATACTGAGATCATGTTTCTCATCCTTTTAATTGCTACTCCATAGCAAATTCTATTAGACTTACTGGGAATAATAATTAATCTCTTCCTTTATTCAGAAGATAACTTCTGGGTGTAGTATGAGTACAAAAACAGATTGGGTTGTGTATTCACTTGCTGAAGGGTTTTTTTCAGGTACTTCAAAGGCAGTATCCTGGTGGTAGGACGCTGAACTAGATGGACTGCTGTTCTGATACAAAGGAACATTGTTTTATTGACATATGTCACAGAAAGCTCAGCTTCTTGAACAGACAGTGCTCGTACCCTCAGTGCCTTGTACTGGCTCTGTTGTTATCCCCTGAATCGTGCTTCATACAGCCTCATATGGGGTTTTTTTCCTTGGCATTTAGGAACAGAAGTATCACTGTTCCTGCTATCCTTGTGCTAGAGGCTTTATGACTAGATGGAGCAGAGCTGTTTTATTGGCTTTTGGCCACCAGGAGCTTTTTTGCCTATTTTGAAGAAATTTCCAGTTTGCTGGAATTTCCAGTGCTTCGCTGTCCCATGTCACTGCTGTGGCCACACTTGTGGCTGATGGTGACTTTGCTTTGTGACACCTGACACTGCTTATGCCTCACCGGTGCAGAAGGTGCCGGACTGAGCTTCCTGGCCACCCTGCCAAGTGCACAGCATGCCGCTGACATGACATAAAGAAAAGAAGAAGTTCCCAGTTTTTTCTTTCTCCTCTTCAGCCATCAGTCTGTTATTTCTATCTGGTGCAGCTGCTGCAGGAAGAGGCTGTATTACCTCTGTGAACTGCGGAAACTTGTAGCTTACTGCTGTGAGCCAGCAGGTTTCAAACGGGAACTGCAGTTCCTCGTGAAGATCTTATGTTCAAAATGGTCACCTTTGACCTACCACATGGCACATCAGTGATGCCTTACAGTTCTGGAGGTTGAAAAATGGAAAATAGAAATAATACTGAAATACTAAACAGCATGGTGATTTAAAAGGATGAAATTATTTTCTTGTGGAAGTCCTAACAAAATAAATGATAGACTTATTCACATAGTTCATTCATGCAATAGTGTAGTTTCAGCAATGGTTCTGAACACAGGTTTTATATTACATTCCTTTATACCTCACAAAAAGGAGGAAAATTCAGCAATTCCTCGCTGTACAGAACAGAAGTTGGCTTCAAAATTTCTTGCTTTGTCAGGCAATAACATTCCAATGTCATGTCATGTAGAAAAAAAAGCATATGCATGAGCGGTGGAAATCCAGTTAAGTAATGGAAAAAAAATCTAAAACTCAAGGGAGAAGAGATAGCAATTGCCAGCTGCTTTAGTTAAATATTCATTTCTATGCTCCCTTTCAATCTTTTGATTTAATTTCTTTTTTTAAGGTACATTCTTAATTCTAAATTAACGTAGATCACACATGTCGTGCCATACCTTGGCATGTAAGCACTAGAATAAAATTAACAGAATAGTCGTGTGAAGGCCTGTTTATTAAGAGTGAATTTGCTCTATTCTGTGGTGGTTTGAGGTTTTTTCCTATTAGGCATTATGTGCAGTTTCAGCCTTTATAGGCTGGAGGAGATCAAATACAAGAGTGGTAGAGTTGGGGTTTCTTCTGTTTGTAGGTCAGGGGCCCTGATGCAGCCTGTGGCTTTATATTCCTTAAAACAACGGAGACGAGTTATGAGCCAAGCTATAATGACAGAAGAAACTAAGTCTGAATAGTTTTTTCTCATTTATGACTTACATTGTAAATGATATTGTTTATAGGAAGGCTGTAAAGTGGCAAAACACTTTACCACTGTGGCCCTGCATCTGACTAGAAGTCCATTTGGTCAAATATGTCTCCAGTACTGGCCATAAGTAGATGTCTGGGAAAGTCTAAGGACAGGACAAGAACACAATACTTTCCCTTTTTCCTTTCTCAGCCCTTTGGGGAAAAATGGCCTTCAATCTTTGGCTGACCAATGTGGTGGACACATAAACCTCAAGGCTTTCCAACAGCACCCATCTCATGTTTCAGTGCTTATTTGTACTTAAATTGTTTCTCGTGACTCACTGGCTGTGCTGGGCTAGTGTTTAAATGTGGCAGATGAAGACTCATTTTCTGAGGTACATGTCTGCACAGAGTGAAGGACAACTATTGCCCTGAGAAACTTTAAATCTGATTTAACTAGACAAAACAGATTGGAAGGGGAAAAGGTACACATCATGGTCTTTGATTCTCTAAGTTAGGCACTAATTATAAACATATTCCTAAAATCTGACAGTACATTGCTGCACAGTCATTACAGCAGAACCCTTCATAGCAATTTGAAGCTCAAGGAAATTTCCATTGCCGCAGCACTCGACCTTCTTCACAGGGAATAGAGAGAAAATGTTTGCTTGCTCTGGGGGAGAGCAGAGCATGCTGATGGAGTAAGCTGTACATCCTTGGCTGGATGCTGCCACAAACCTCCCAGGCAGTAAAGAAAGGGATACTCCAAGGTGTAGACCACGTCCAGGGTGAGTCTTAGGCATTGATAGAAGGGAAAGACTGTGTTGAACCCATCCTGTTGAAAATTCAGTGTTTTCTCTGCTAAGAAGAAAAACAGATTTTTGGAAGAAACCGGGGAGAATGGGGTAGATGTGATTTCAGGGCTTGAATTTTCAAAGGAGTCTAAAATAACTGAAGTGCCAGCTGCAAGCTCATATCCATCAGCAGAGACAGTATAAATTTATTTATATCTGGATTTTACCTGCTCAGGAAGGGGCTATTTTTCTTGTTGATAAATGTGAAGTGTTTCACTTACAGCGTGCTTATTTTAGAAACCCAAAAATGTGTTCCTGCCTTTATTAAAATAAGTACTTGACTGTGTTGCCCACTGAAATCCATGAGCTTCCACAGCATGGCTGTGTACTTGAGAGGTAGCTCAGTTAGTTTCTTGGGCAATCATGTAATTTGTGCTTCATCAACTACAGTTTATATATTAATGAATAGGCTCCTTGCTGTCAAGTTCTTTCATTTGGATGCTGTGTAAATGATAACAATTTGCAGATGAGCTCTGGCCCAAGAGAAGCCCAATAGGAGTCATTCTTTATCCTGCAGGGCAAGAGTATGGGCTAATCAGTGCTTGAGCAGCCCACAGATGTTTAATTGGGATAAAAGGACTGATACAATTAAGGTGCTCTATCTATTTATTTCAGAATCTTGAAAGCATTACTAGGAAATTATGTATCTGTCTTGGATGAGAAGAAATAATTGATCTGTATGCATAAATGACATGCAGGGGTGAAGATGTCTGAGCACTTATAAAAAGAAAGACATCCTAATATACATCACTAGTTACGCCATGTTCTGGCTTGCTAATGACAAGAGATAGAAAACAAAGAGCAGAGTCATAATTTTTCCACATGTTTCTATGGTTTTCTTAATGTTTGTCTCCTGTTTTTATTTTTCTGCCTGTACAGACACACAAACTGTAACACCTCCTTTATACATCAAAGAAATTTGAAAAAGGACTGCCTTGATCTTTTTGCTTTCATCCATCTCTCATTGCTTCTCCATGTTTTCTCTGTAGCTACCGGTGGATACCACCCAGTGACAGCAAAGGCATTTGAAAAGGGGTGTCTTTGCTCTGTTGAGGGACCTTGCAGCTGACAGGCACACTGCTAAAATTGGATCCCATGATCAGTGGGAGGGTGGCCTGGGTTTGGGTTCATTTGTATCTTCACAGGGGCTTGCTAGGGTATCACTTATGTAACTGTAACAGTTGCTTAATTTGTCTCCTGCTCTTAACAGTTAATCACATGATTTATGATATCAGATAAATAAATACCACAAAATACAAATATCATCGTGTTAATCTCATACAAGTATGATAAGCTTTAGCAGAGGCAGTTGAGTGACAGAACTGTTCCACAGGTAGTTCCAAAACTAAGGAAAAGAAATGGTGCCTTATTAGAATAAATATTAGAACCCCTTTGCTTGTGCCTTTGCATTCTTTTTTATTTTTGAATTTGCTGAACCTGGAGGGTCTGTCTTGATTCCTGAATTCCAAGGCTTTCAAATTATCACATTTTTAAACAATTTGTACCAGACTGAATCCCGAGATGCCCAGGGGAGGTTCTCCCAGGGCTTTGAGGCTCAGAGGTTGGGCATAAGCTGAGTTCTCAAAGGTCTCAGGTTTCATGGTGCTCAGCAGGAAGGTCAAATGCAGTTTTAGGGTTCACAAGAGAGAGGATGGTCCTGCTACTTCCGCAAAGCTGGTGGGCCTGGAAACAGCAAGTGTTGGACTGGCTGCAGACCCAACAGAGGGGAGACCATATGGTGTGACTGAGTCTTGGGAGCCTCTGCTCTCCTGCAGCTGGCAGGATTCCTTGCAGGCCTTAGTTATGAATGCAGAGAAACCCTGTTCTTTCTCTGCAAAATATTTCTGTTTTGACAAACCAACAAACAATGCCAAAAAAATCCTATTTTTCTGGAAATCTTTGGACCAGCTTTAAAGTCCTGCACAAACAATAGTCAATATGGGGTTGTTTTAATGTTCTGGATTAAGTTTGTAAAAACTGCTTCCATAGCTGATGCCTGACAAAGAACCTGACAAGGATCAGGCTTCTGCCGGTACTGAAACATGGACCCAGAGTAATTCCAGTCCATTAGGAAATTAATGTGGATTTTAGGATGCTGAAAAATAATGTGTGACTGTTAGTCAACTCTGAATGCCAAATGCCTATCTTAGACAGTGTAGCTCTGCATTCCTGTGGATAAAAGTCCTCTCCTTTTTTACCTTAATTTGCTCTATCAATAGAAAGCCCCTATTTCAAGCACAAATGCCATTACTTAATAGGTATGATCAAATCTGTTTCTGTTTCAGAAATATTCTAAACTTTCCACATTCTCATCAATGGGAATGGCCTCATGTATGCCCAAATTTCTAACCCACTGTAGTATGTGGAGGTGAATCCGAAAATATGACTGTGAAAGAGGATATTCTTTCAATAGAGAACAATAGCACTGGAGACTAGACTGATGTTAGAACCTTCTTAAAAACTGCACTTGTCACTAACTTTTGTACTGAGAGCCAGGTATTTCAACAGAGCCCTCAAATCTGGGAGCTGATGCTGCTCAGCAGCTTACTGGAGATAAGTACAAAGCTTCAGAACCAAATCCTTGTTTTTGGAGAATGATCCTCTCACAGCAGCAAATGCTTAGCTGTAGGTTTGAATCTATTTCATTATAAATCATTTAAAATATTTAGAAAGAGTTGGTCTTTTGTTTTCTGTGAATACCAATAGTAAGGTCATTTCTTATCTGTACATTGTAATTATGGAAAATGTGAAAAAAGCATCCCCTTTTCCTCTAACTTCCATTCAGCACTTTCACCATCACCTTTTTAGCTGTGCTGTGGTTTATATCCAATAGGTACAATTGCTATAGAATGCAAACCAGCAGGTAAAGCATTTTAGCATTTATCCGTCTGTTATAAAAAAGACCTGATTTTCTCACATGTAATTTACAGTCTGTGTCTCCCGTTGAAAGAACTGTGCATGGATGTAAAATAGCAAAGTATAACGCTAACCAATTGAACTGATTTATTATAATCCAGTAAAATTAAAGCAGTTTGGCACAAATGAAATTTACTGCTGCAGTGTTTCTGTAGGGAAACAGATTCAGGTGTTACAGAAATGCAGGAAACACAAAGAAATTGGAGACTGTGTTGACAACAAAACAAATCATTAAGTAGAAGTGAGCCCTTGCTATATCTGGGTCTTGCTCCCTTACCTAATGACTGCAAAGATCAGGGCTTAATTTATAGTTGGGTAGGTAGGTATTGAGTGTGTGGTATAGATTCCCTACTGTGTCTTACATAGATTTAACAGAGCTCGTCATAAATCATATGGATTAAAAAATTCCTCCATTCTGAAATTATCCCAAACCACAAACAGTTTCTGTTGCTGCACCTGAGTTTTAGAAGAGATGAGGCAGAAACTGTGCTCTCTCTCAGTCTGCTATGGCTCAAATTAAAAACTTCACAAAAATTAACACCATCTTTTCAAATGCTGTAGACTGCTTGCTTTCATTCTAAGAAAAGGCAGAAATAATAGCATCTGAATTGGTGCTGAGCTATTTTAAAAGTAGTGCTAAGGCACGGTTTTACAAAGTCTGTGTGTAAAGCCCACCAGACTTTAGCTTGTAAGGAACATTGACAAATTCGGCTTTTAAGAGACTGAACCTTTCACATTCAGAAACTCTACCAGACAGCTCCCTTGTTACACTATCAGACATTTTGCTCTGGAAAAGTGTTCAACTTTCAAGGCCTGATCTTGCACTTAACTGGAGGATGTTGCCAGTGGGATCGCCTTGCCTATGGCTCTGCCTCCATGCGTGGTATTGATCACCCCACTGAATCTTCAGAACCTGAACTATCATCTGATTAGTTTTCAAAATACTTTTTGCCAAAATAATTTCCTTTTCTTATGGCTTTCTATGGGGAAATACACCATTCCTGGGAGATTGTAGGGCTCCCTAAGTCAAACATGGCTGCAGCTACAAAATCTATGTTTCTTCTCATTAGAATGAAAATTCTGTATATTTCAAAAAGTTAAAAGTGAATGTCCTGAGGTTTATTCACGGGTCTGATACTCAGAAAATCAAGTTGCATTTCTTTGTCATTAAATCTTTTCATCTCATTACAATGAACAAAGCCAGCTTTTTCAGTCTCCACAACAAAGACAATACTTTTTCTTCCCCCTAACTACTATTTATCTGGTTTGCAAACTTCAGTTATAAACTTCTTGGGTCTGCTAATGAGTGCCTGACTGTTTGTACAGAGCCTGGGACAGTAAACTGATTGAGACTTCAGGAAGTCACCAGAGTTCAAACAACAGCAGCAATATTCTGCCATGAGTCAGCTGCTGAAAATGCTCCTTTAAGGGACTGGTTAATTAAAGATCTGCCATTACTGTGACTTTGTTCCATCACAACAACTGTTTAGTGCCAGCGTCATGGGTTACACGTAGCATGCACTTACTAAACTAAATGTGCTTTTGCCAAAGAGTTACAATTTTTGATACGTGCTTCTTCCATTTTATCTGTCCTCACCCGGAGCAGTTTCCCACTGATGTTTTTCTACTTCAGATAATCGCATAATCGCAGAGTAATTGTTGAGCTGCAATGGTAGGATTGGGCACAAGAAGATAAAGAATTACTCTGTCCTAAAGTTGCACATGGTTAAGACCTCTTTTCAATATCATATCCTTCACTCTTTCATGCCTTTCAAAGATATTTGACATTAAAAAGAAAGCCAAAAGAAGCAAAGATTAAGCCAGAGATAATTTCTATTTCAGAATAAAAAATCAAAAGTATTATTAGTAATATTTGAGATGTATCTAGACTAATTTAAGTCTTTAGCCAGTATATATGACGCTATGATTAAGTTCCACTATTTTCCAAAACATTACTAAAAATGCTTAAGGAATACAACTAAATAAATAGCATTTAAAAAAATAACCAAATATTTTGATGTGTTACCTTGGATTTGAGAGCAGTAACTTCCTTTGCCCATATCCTGTTGTGACTACAGAAGGATGTTTTCAAAAGACAAAAAAAAAAGATGACCTTTTGATGATTTTATTAACTTAGGGATCCATGACAATTAGAAATATGAGCACATAGGAAAAGTAATAAAGTTTACTCTGCTTCCATTTATTTCATAGCATTTTTATTCTAAGGTGGCAGAGAATCTGATACAAAAAAAAAAAAAAATAGCACTGCTCATAATCTTTCCAGCCTTTGTTTTCTCAGAACACTGCCTAATGCTCTCTGTTACCTGCATCCTTTTATCTTTAAGAAGGCCATTCCAGACAGGTGATTTTGTTAAAAACTAAGCTCCCAGTGTGAGGCCTGAATTTCAGAACCAGTTGAAAGTGCACTCTCTGAAAGAAACAGCCTCTTTTTCAGTTGTCATCAAATAAAGGTCTAAAACCTGACTGGAGTCTCTGCCCTTAAATTTTGCTTAAAGATGTAAAAATATGGTTTGTGAACTTGCAGCAATGCCTTTGAAACCAAACGTTATTCTGAAATACGTGTATGAGGACAAAATAAAATGTTTCATTGTTTAAGGGACAGACACCCCTGGTTCCTCCCTCAAATTACGACGTTGCCTTGAAACCAAGGAAAGAATTGTATTGATTTTTCCAGTTCTGATGACACTTGGTATGTCCTTTGACATTCAGGATCATCTCTAAGGAGATATTTTCTTTACAACTGTCAAACCAAATCAGGCAAATCCAAGTTCACAATTAAGCAACTTCTGCTGCCAGACAACCCTTTGGAGTATAAAGCTACTGAGCACTAGGTTCCTGTATGCCAGTTGACTTATCTGCTTAAGAAGCATGGAACTTTATGTGTGGGTTTAAAGTGATAAGATTTATCTGGTGAAGATTATGTATGCACATTGCACAGCTACTGGCTTGCTTCACATTAACGAGGAGTAGGTTTAAGATGAATCAAAATCAGTCTTTAAAGTGAAGACAGTCTATTTAAATTACAGTTAAAATTATTGCTGGAACTTTTGCATGAAGACAAATAGTTTCACTAAGATGAAAGTAAGTTAAAAATGAGGACTGAAGTTTAGGCTCCATGATCAGACTTTCAAATTAAGATACCAGCTTTTCCTTGATTTTAGTGGGAGTTAGGAAGATGGTTGGGTTGAAAACCATACCACTGAACAGGTAGGGACTGAAATCTGGATTTCCCATGAGTCTGTGTCAGTCTGACTCCTGTGAACTTATGTGGCTTTGGAAATTGAGACGTGGCCCATTCAGCTGTTAAATTTTACCTGTTAGCTGTAAAATTTACCCTGTTACTTGTCCGAGATAAATTAATCTGTCAGCAATGTGACATTTCTTCATAAAATAGGTGGAATTCTGTGTACGTGGAATTCGTCTTCTTGAAACCTGCCCTTAATTCAAAATGAGTAGGGACTTGTTTGATTTCTTTCCTGTGTTGGGACTGGCTTTTCTAGGTCTGGCTTCTGTGATGTGAGCCTATACTGTTTTGTGGAGTATCTTTAGAACATCTTCAATGCTGTGCTTCTTGCCCCACTGCTTCCCTTGGGCATATGCAGCACAGAAACAGAGCTGCTCCTTCTTTTGCCTCGAAGATGTTTAGCAGAGATGATCTTTCAGATTGCAAAATATGTGACCTTTGCACAATGCCATGGCTCATTTTTGTGGCCTGTAGAAAATTGCCCTGCTGATGCTGTTGTAACAGAGAATTTTCTCTCAAAGTATCTTTTCTAAAGGGTCCTATTAACTGAGAGATTAAACCAAACAGAAGAAATCTGGCAGGGAAAGTAAATTCCAAAGTTTCAGCCTTTCCATACCTGTATCAATTTTAATGTGGCATTCTGGCCAGGAGACAAGTCTTCAGTAATTCCCATAAGGACCTGCAGACAGAAAATCATAATTCTTACTGTTTTCATTAATACATAACCAATACATTTTCCTTCCCTGCCAAGGGTCCCAGATAACCATGGTGCCTACATACTCCTTGATGGGACCTTTCAGAGGACACATGAGTCTCAAAAGTAGCCGTAAGTATTCACATTATTACTTGAAAAGTGACTAAGTGTTCCAATTTTGGAATAACAGCTTAAATATTATAACACTACTAAAAATACATATTTTATTATTGAAACAATGTAAAGTAGGTAAGTCCTTCTATATCTCACTATCCTAATTTAGACAAACAGAATTCCTGTTCAGGATCTTTACCAAGGACCTGTGGAAGTACTGCTGAAAAGATGTTCTGCCTTAAACTTCCCTTCTCAGAAATGCTGTTCAACTGTACCTTCTCCAAGCCCATATTCCCACTTGTAGGAATTAGCAGTTAGCATTGGTATAAACTCTTTTCAGTATAGCAGCTCTGCAGCTATATTAGACTTTAAAGAGTAAAATAATTGACATGTTACAGAGAACAGACTTTTACCCCAGTAAGAGGCAAAAAGCAATGGCTTTGAATCAGCAGTCTGGTGAGAAGCAAAGTCACCTCCTGTGTTTTTCAAAAGCATATTTTTGGTTTTCAGCTACATGGAAAAGACATGTTTTATCACTGTCATTGTGTATCAGTCAAGCTTTAATACTGCTCTGACTGGATTAATGTATGACATTATACCTCTAGACATGATATATTCTCCAGACATGATGTGTAGAGGTAATCTCTTGCAATTCAATCAGTGGAAACTAGGCAAATTAGTCATCACACAAGTACACATTCAGGACTATAATAAATTGCTAGGAAAGTAATTATAAAGTTGGAAATAAAAAAGAGTCACTGTGAAAGGGTTGTCAGTGTTCTTTATTATTTATTCTTGGGTCCTGGTTTCCTGGAGATCTTTCCTCATGTGTAGAAAGAAGATGTAAATGTATTGGAAGTACAATAGTCCTCAGAGTTTGGAAAGATTTTCAAAAGTGAGCAATTTTCTGTAGATAGATCTGCACTCATGTATAGAAAATGTTGAAACTCTGAAACGTTGAAAACTTGGATCAAGCAATTTGCTGAATGTTGCAGCAAATGAGATCTGTGTAAGGCAGCAGAAAATACAGAACTTGGATTCTGTTCAAAAATGGGCTTAAGAACATTGCCTGTCTTTGCAGCACACAAAAGGGCTGTTTCAATTTGACTTGACGTGTGTTTGCACCATCAACAGAGCCTCTTAACAGGACTACTTAAAATTCCCAGTAGATTTCTATTTCCCATTTCCTTCAATTTGAAGTTACTTAAAGAAAACATAAGAAAAATTGTTTGAAAGTGTAAACTTTTAGTGAGCTCAGATAAGATGGCCCTCTGTAATGGTGGGAAATACTTAGTTGGACACCCCCTAAGTCTCCCCATTTCATTGTTTTTGCCCTTAAAGCCTTCTCTTTGAGAAAGGGATGTGCTTTTTCATGTCCTCTGTTCAGAGAGATTGAGACACGAAAACACAGAATAACTTGCCAAAGTTCAACAGAAAGTCTCTGGCTAAGAAAGGAATTCGCTTTTTTTCCTTTCCTTACATAGGAATAACCACAATGTTGCTTATTGCACAATGTCAGTAATTTTCTGGACACAGCATAGAGTTAGATTTTATGAAAGACAAAAATTAGATTAAACTACTAGTGCTGTGTATATCTTTAGCATTTCAAATTTGGGGCAGTTATTCATTTTGAGAAGAGTATTCTTTTTATAAATGCATTTTTCCTCCTTTTTTAATATTTGAATATTTTTTAGATTATCACTTCATTCTTCTGGCATGCTTTTTCACTGCATATATTGAAATCAGCTTGTCACTGCCAATTGGGAAAGGATTTGGGTAATTTATCAAAGTACTTTTTTCTTTCCTTTATTGCCAAGAGCCTATAGCTGCTGTGATTTAGGGCCTTGCCATTCCTTGAACTCAGGAGAGCCACCCCACTTTAAACCAGCAAGGGATGGTGCTGGATGTTACTGAAGAGCTTGTTCAAGTCGTTTTTGCCATTAGGAGGTTACAGCACAACTGGCAAAATTAATGAAAAAAAATTATTTTTAGAAGTTTTGGAGAGAACAACTACAGGTCTCAAGCACATAAGAGCCTCGAAATAGAATAGTACCGAGTTTAACTATTTTATTTCTTTATTATGGTATTGGCGCCCATGAGGGCTTTCCCTGAGTACAACTGGACATGTAAAGGCTCATGAAAGTCTGTCAGCTTTGTATTTGTCTGCTTCAGGTACCAGATTGTGGTGCCTGTACTATTCGTGCTAAGTTTAATTGAGACAAGAGGTAAATGCAGTTTGCTCAGAATACTGCATGAAGTTCTCCATTCTTCATAGCAAACATGGAGTCACCATTTCTGATTTGCTGATGTCTCTGCACCTGGTTGTGTGCTGGTGGAAGCACTCTGGCTGTGTGTTCCATGCACAATCAGAATGTGTGGCCCTGGAGCTGAACAGCATCTTTCTTCAGCTGGTCATGTTGGCATGTGCTGCTGCTCCTGGACCAGCTGTTGACATCAAGTCAATGCCCTTCTGGCACAATTAGAGTCACTTGCAGGAATACATTAGGGAATAATACTAAGTGAAGTAACAAATCCAGCATCAGGTGTTCTGTTGGGCTTTTTTTTATGGTGCTTGTTCAAAAGATGACAGCATAAATTGAATGTATTCAAGCTCCTTGGCAGTTAAGAGCAGTTTGTATCACTGGCTCACTTTGGTAGGCAAGAGATAAGAAAAAGCAACACAATAAGGATGCAGCCAAACTGAGATTAGAAGGCTGATTCCCAGACTCTCAACTCGAGGTCTCCTATTCTTTCAAAACACAATAAAAGCTATGAAACAAAGTTATTAGCTTAAATTGTACACTGGGGACATGAACAATAAAAGAATCATTTATTTTGTTGGCTCAGAAAACCAAATCTGGATAGGGTTGGACGGGCTGATTATCTCAGGGTAAGGGTCATTCTGGGTCTGTGGATGGAAAGTCAGGTACATTGGATTTCTGATCTCCAGTATTCTGTTGTTTTTTTAATACTATGTGCTAGTAACTTTCCATCTACAAATCCTATCTGTTAGGAAATTAGAGGGTTTTGAGAAAGAAATTAGAGGGTTTTGAGAAAGAAACAATATTCTTGTTTGGAAGCAGATTAAAAGAAAATTATCTTAGCCACACTGATAGGTTAAAAATTACAAGTAAATGCTTATCTGCTTAACTTCTTTTTCTGTGTTAATGAACTTAGGTCAGATTCAGAGACAAATTTTTATGAATCTCGGAAGTCGGGCAAATTAGAGAATCAGAGGGGTGTCGTGGTCAGTGTAACACAATTCAGTTCCATGATCTGGTTCCTCTTCTGGCCCTACTTTTGTCTATGTATCCAGTTCACTTACCTAATTCAAGTGCTCGAGTTACATCTGGTATCACCAAGAGGTGAGATATTAACATGTATTTTTCAGTACTTTGTAATATTATCTAATAAAACTATTAGCATTAATAATAGTATTAACACTCTCTATTGTTATTTAATACTCTCTCGTATTAAAACTTTCAGAAGGCAAATGCTTTATATTATATCAGATATTAAACAGTGAGATCCTCTCTTATTCTCCAGAGTTCAACAATATCAAAGGTTCATACATTACTTATTGCAAGCTATAATTCTCAAGTACTCAAAAAAGTGAAAACTGGGAATAATCTGCCACTTGTTCATGTTACATTCTGTGCTATTCTTACTTTTTTAAATAAAAGAACGAATACTGGCTTGATGTTATTGCCAGCAGGAGACACTAAATATTACGGTATTTTCAGAACTACTATTACCTGAAACATTGCTTGACCCACTAAATAAACTCAGTTTTTTCCCTCTCACAGCTTTTTCTCCTGGACCTTCCTGCAAACTCTCCAATCAGTACATCATTCAAGACCACATGGCTGCTCATTTCAAGAAATTGATGTCTGCTGAAGGTGTGTACAGTCTTATGACAATATCTATGTAGGTAAAAGGTGAAATCAGAGTCAAGGATATGTTGGTTGTCCTATTTTTGGCTGGTTGCTGAATTTCTTCCCCTTTCTTTCCTCCCTCTCTCTGTCACTAACTCAACAGGAGTAGGAGGCATAAAATGATGTGCCCTAAGAGATATGTGGAACACTCAATTGCAACTGTAACCTTGTCTTGGGAGAAGCTTGGGAGAATTCTGACTGTTGAAAGCTGTAAAGTCTATGGAGAGAAACTGTTCCACGAAATGACAAGTTCATGTTGGGAAGAGGAATATTATCTAAGTCCCCTGTGTTACTTTACTCATAGTTTCTGTTTAGACGTGTATGGCAGTAGACTAACAGGAAAGGTAAAATGAGCACTAGGGCATGTATTTGTTTAATTGGGAGAAACCTGAAGAGTAACAGTGGGGTGGCAGCTTTTGATGTTTAGAAAGTTACAGTATCAGTCCTAAGTAACCTGGAGGGAAGTTCCACTAACCACAAGTGGTTACGCTCCTGAGGGCTCTTCAAGTGCTCTCCCTCCTGCAAATAGCCACAAACGGCTAGAAAGAAAATTCAGAATTAAAAAAAAAAATGTCCTCTGTCAATTGTTTGGAGCTGTGTAAATTTCCAGGTGCTTCAGGTTCAGATGAATCAGGTGGAGTTGAATGGCCATAGCTGTAATTAGGTTCCTACAAGACTTCCAGCCCTTGGGCTCCAAAGGCTTTCTGACCAAAAAAATTCACTGATCACATGCAGTGAGCTTTATAATAACACAGAACTGTTGAACAATAAATGAGATTGCTGCTGTGGTTTTTGGTTTTTTTGCCAGGAGACCAATCCTTTTGTCAATTTGCAGTGCCAAATGCTTTATCTTATACTACCTTGCTTGAATACAGTGCATCTTTTCATTGTGGTGTGAGAATCACTCTTTGAAAGCTACATGACCTCCACCATGCTACAGTTCACAACCATCCCACTCATATTAGGAGCTGGAAGCTGGATTGCTGCTGTGTACTTTTGTACTCAAGTGACTTTTGCTTTTTCACGGCTAATGTCACGGAAACAGTGAACTCTAGGAACTGTAGAATTCACATCCTGGAGTTTTACTTATAAATATACAGAAGCATCAGGACTAATTAAGAGCAGCAAACACTGCCATATATAATTGAAATTTTATTCTCAACTGGTGAAGTCTAAATGAGGGAGTGAAGGTCAAAAAATAAAAGGGAAGTAACAGAGGTGTTTTGCAGTCTTTTTGTCAATTACATTCTTACAGCTCAGAAGACACTACACAAAAGGTATTCTTAGTATAAAATGAGCCAAGTGCTTTGTTCCCAAGCAGGTTTCAATTCTTTTTCAAATGTCAGTCCTGCTCCTCTGCAGCAGAACTCAGTCAATCTGGAAAGAGCATCTCACAGTAGGTGCTAACCGAAATTTCCAGTGGCTAAAATTTCTAATTCTTAGGTGTTTCACGATCTGAATTTACAATTCTCAAAGGTGAGATTTGGAACCTTTAATCTTAAAACACTTGCTTTACTTATCATAATGCTTCATCATTCACATAGATTTTCCTTGTAGAGCTAACTTTTGCATACATATCAAAACCTGCAATATTGCAAGGATATCAAGGTTCTCTTCTGTACATACCTGCTGCTGTGAAATGCTGATTTGCCACCTGTTCTGTACAGCTTTACAAGAGATTACAGAATTTTATGCCTCTGAAAACTCTGGTCAGGGTATAAAGGCCTTCTCCAGTATACTTCCAAATATTTTCTAATCTTTTTGAAATGAATCTGTTTTTTAAACTACAACCTGTTTGGCCTCACTCCAGACAAGTGGCCAGCCTCACATGTCCAAAACTTTGGAACACTGGTACAAACTACAATTTGCTTTGACATTTGGCAGTAATCACAGAAGTAAAAGATGGAAATGAAGTCAGTGTCCTTCAAATGCAACTGGAATATTGAGCTTCTAGGTGATTGCTTTTCCCTCCGCAGTCAAAAATACTATTTCCTTATGTACCTCCGTTATATCCAGGGATATGCAATCTGGCACAGAGCTCCATTACCATCCTTAACATCTCCTGTGTGGACACAGGACTTAATGAAGGCTGAGGAATGCTTGATTCCTCGAAGCTTACTCCATTTAATCTTTTACAATGAAAGCCAAATGACCAAATAAGAGAAAATGTGGTGTGCAAAACTGTCTGTAATTGCTTAATTAAATGGCTCCTTTTGCTAGGAAGATGATGAGAAACTGATGACCTTGAGCCTCGGGACATCTTGAATCACATCTTGGAGAATTAGTTGGAAATTTCCCCTCTCTGATAGCAGCTGCATACTCATCCATGAAATATAAACTTTCTGGGTAGTAGTAAATGCCAATACAAAATTAATACAGCTTTTCTTATATTATAAATTAAAATGAAGTCAAATAAATGTAGCCATACTGGCTCTAATTTCTATACCCAAGCAGACATGAGTGAAAGCCACAAAAATCAGATCCAGATTTGATCCTCAATCAGGAATAGGATTATTGAGGCACTTATGGTTTTATGCAGATAGAGACAAGGGGTCAAATCCTCAAGTAGTATCATTGCAGTTGTGGCTGGTCTAACTCAACTAATTTCACAGCATTTAACCTATGCCAGATTTTGAGAACTGATCAAGGACGAAGATAATAGAAGGAAATTGTGTTCATCAGTAGAGAAAAATTAAGATTTGGTGGTCAGTAGATCTGCATTATTAATAATGCTAATATTATGCAGTCTAGTACTATATTCCTATAGGGAATTCAACACCTTGGGATTATCAATTTCATCTCTGCCCATTTTGCTATGATTATTTGTGATGTTAGTGTTTCATTGGACTGAACCTACTTTTTATTAATACAGCTGCTGTTGATTCATCTGCCCCAAAGAGTTTGCATACCAGTGTTAAATGTGAGTAGTTTTATTTCGGTTTGTTTTGAAAATAGGTCTCCCTCCATTTGTTTGGTTTGGAAACACTTGTCTTCTTTTATGATAAAGGTGTTCTGAAAAGGCATATACATGCTGAAAATATGCATTGTCAGGGTTAAGATAATAGTATCTGGCATCTAATTTAATGTCTAACTTAATTGTATCCAACACTTGGTTCCTGTTTGCACAGATACAAGCTAACCTGCAGAGTGTGGGATTTGCTGAAACACCTACTGCAAGCAAGGCTGTTGGAATCATAAATTGCCTTAGTTTTCCAGTCTAAATTCAGACCACCAGCCCTTTGAATTCCTTGCCATTTCACGCTGTATTTTTTATTTCCCTGATTGCTCCGTGTGTCTCTGGACATCGGGCACAGGCTGGCTGAAACAGGTTTTGAGTAATAAATTGGGGTTTGGTAAGAGAACGTTGCACTGCACCTTAACGCCACCTCTTGGCTGAAGCCTGCAGGACCCAATGTCAAGGCAGAGTCTCCAGCCCTTCCCTTTTTGATAGGAAGGAAGATTGATGAAAAGGAACCCGTTCATACCTTTCTGTGGAAACACAGCCTTCATTTTTGAATATGTTTGGTTTCCCTCATTCACCAGGTTGGGAGGCATATTCTTCTTATCTCTCTGGTAGTTACATACAGGGCAGCACACAGCTTCCTACACAGACACCTCCTGTTTTAAAATGGAATTCAAAAAGCTGGGAAAATGGAAGCTCCTGTTTTTCCACAGTGCATGCATAGTGGGAACCATGTATCTGAGACCTGTGGGGGGCTGTTGCTCTGAGCAGGGCATAATGCACACGGAAGCAAAGATATTTCAGAGGCAATGGTGAGATGCAGTTGTTCAGCAAGATACACACAAGTCAAGAAGGCAAACATAACCCTTGCCCACAAAGACAAAAAATGTATCATATGAGATCCTCATTAGACAGGAACAAGACAACAAGTTCAAGATCATAGCACATTACAATCAAAACTTCCTTGACTTTGTTTTTCAACTCCTCCTGCTCAACAGTGTTTTCTTTTTTTTTCAGAGTTGTCTTTTATATAATAATTTTAAGATTAGTATTTTGTATTTATCACTTTAATAGTGATTAAACGGTGCTCTAATGATAGAGAGAAATGCCATGGAAAGTTTTATGAGAACATTAGTTTGACAGAGAGGTGATCCTGATATAGAAATGCATGAGGAGTAGAATCTCACCTCCTTGAGAACATCAAGAGGACAGAGAGTTTGTTCAGCTGGGTTTGCCACAATAACAAATGTTCCTAGAGGATGTATCAGAGGGAAACATTTTCTGTGTTTCTTAAAATGCTTTCTTAGGAAGATACTCATCTTACAGAGCTAAGCAGAAATTAACTGCTTTGTGCAGTTTCTGTTAATTTAGAAGCCCACACTGAGTACAAGGTGCCTGATGGTCATAGAAGCCATAATGTGATATTCCCAGTCAGAGGAAGTAAGGACCCAATACAATTTTTGTCAGCAGCCCACTGGGGAAAAGCAAATCACCTTTGTCATTTAATATTTATCTTCACTAAAAGATGCTATATATGAGCTAAGTCCTTTTTCTGACAAGTTAGCTCCAGAAATGTCTGCCTTGGCAAAAGAAATTTTATCCCTCAAAGAATAAATCACAGAATTTAGAAGTCACCTTGAAAATGTGCATCAAAACTGCTGTGTTCTGAAGTGTTAAGTAGGGCAGTAGCACAATGGAGGTACAGTTGCTGTTGTTG
Organism: Sturnus vulgaris; assembly: GCF_052056855.1. Lineage (NCBI taxonomy): Eukaryota > Metazoa > Chordata > Aves > Passeriformes > Sturnidae > Sturnus > Sturnus vulgaris. Next base: position 22,293,231 of record NC_142245.1, read on the forward strand.
GAGTTGATGTGCAAATCATCAGGGCATATAAAATGACTTTGTGCCTACAAAAATAGATTTCTGTTTATTATTTGCATAATCAAATATCATTTGCATAAACAAAATAAATTAAGTCTGTTTTGCCAGCCTACTAGAATAATGGAAGGACAAAACTAATTTTCTGCTTAGTGCAAGATTACAGCATTTTTTTCTTTTCATGCAGTTTTCTCCCACAACCATCTCCCACTATTACTTTTGCTAGTTACTAAATGTGGAATGCTTTTAAAGTCTTGACATTTATTAGAACTTTGACAGGTACACATTCTGAAGCCATATATTTTCTTATCTGTTCTCAATCCATACACTCAGTTAGGTATAACCCTGGTTTCCAAATGTGTGAACTGTGTTGGATTTTTCCAAATGTGTGATCTGTGTTGGATACCACACGTTTCAGTGGTAGGCTGAAAAGAAAATTCAGGTCACTTGGTAGTGATGGAGACATACAAAAACCTGTAAAATTAAAGAGAAAGACTCAAACAGCTACAAAGATTAGTTCTGAGAAGCCAGAAGAAAATGCAGAGAGCAATGCTTTTTTTCATTTTAAGAATAAATTTATAGCAGATAAAACACTGTAAAGAATTTGGTAATATTTCCTACAAATAAACTGCACCATTTCACAGGGCATCTGTAGTGTTGCACTGCAGATTCAGAACTGTACAGAAAAAAGTGTGAGATGTGCAGTGTATAGGACTTGCTCCTGAATTTTTTCAGGTATATTTTGGATTTTCTGATCTAAGCTTTAGAAGGACGCTGTTTAAATTTATTACTCCATTAAGCTTTCTGCACTTCTAGATTTCATGAAGTTATTAATGTTGCAGTGGGTAAGATGCCATTGAATTAGCTGATTTTTTTCTCATAAAATTCTTTTCTAACAACCTTTCAGTATTGTTTGTAATGAATAGCAGGTGCCAACTTTCATCACTTTGGGAGAATAGGATAGGATAGGATAGGATAGGATAGGATAGGATAGGATAGGATAGGATAGGATAGGATAGGATAGGATAGAGTAGAACAGAACAGAACAGAACAGAACAGAACAGAACAGAACAGAACAGAATAGAATAGAATAGAATAGAATAGAATAGAATAGAATAGAATAGAATAGAATAGAATAGAATAGAATAGAATAGAATAGAATAGAATGTTCAGCTGGAAGGGATCTACAATGATCATCCAGTCCAACTGCCTGACCAGTTCAGGGCTGACGAAAAGTTAAAACCTGTTAATAGGAGATTGTTCAAATGCCTCTTAAACACTGATGAGCTTGGGGCATCAATCAACTCTCTGGGAAGCCTATTCCAATGTTTGACCACCTTCTTGGGAAAGAAGTGTTTTTTAATGTCCAGTCTGAACCTCCTCTGCCAAAGCTTTGAACCATTCCCACAATTTGTATCACTAGATTAAATAATAGAGAAATAATGGTGAAATAATTGTGACTGTAGTGCCAAATTAACATTCTAAATGCTCTTGAAATTGCACAAACTTTTGTTATAAGTTAGGGAGAAACAGTTTAGATAAAGCTTCCTGAGCAGTCACTTCTCTCCAACACAGGGCTGACTTTGTTGCAGCTGTAAAACTGCATCTCCAATGTTCTTATGCTAAAAAGCACGGGCCATTTTTCGGCTTCCCTTAAAGAATGGAAAAACATGTGTCTGTCCCATGCCTTAAGAATAGATATATTAGCTGGAGATGCAGCAAAGATCAGGGATATGAGAGATGCAGTTCATCATCACAAGTGTTCTTGTGGAGATAAAATTATACAGAGGTGTTTTAGGAGTCATGAGAACAGCATGATTTATGAACGTCTTGTGAAAACAGGAATTCCTTGGCCATTCCAAGTGTCTGTGTAGGAGGATGTTTACATTTCTTACTCTCAGCAGAAGCAACACTTCCTAGAAAGAACCTCTAATGAGTATGGAAAGAGGATGAGGTGTGCTGCTGAAAACACCAGTGACAAGGTTTCAGAAGTGTGTCTCAGGGATCAAAAAGAAGAATTCATGTTCCAAGGGAAATGTGAAAGTTCTGAGACAAAAAAAATGTTATGAGGCATTGTTTTCATCTGAACAAAGGAGAAAAGTCTGTGTAATTTCGTTTGAAATCAGTGCTTTATTTATTTATACAGCACTGAGCCTTGAGACTTAAACCTGCTGTAGCGTCCAGAAGGTCTTTAAATTTCTCAGTTATTAGAGATTAATAATTAACATCTAATATTAAGCAGTTGAATCATATTTTTGGACCTTGAAAGCATAAGACAGCTCTAGAAGTCTCTTCTAACCATTATTTTCATGTTACAATGATGTTCTGTCCCAGAGTCAAAGAGCCCAAGTTTGAGTCAAATCTCCTGAGGCTGATCAGCTCAGTAAGGGGAGCAGAAACCTTGGCTGATGTACATATGATGCCATCCCAGATGAGCTGGCAGAAAACTAGGAAAAAACACTCATGAAAGATTAATCAAAGCAGCCCCAAGCAGGAGATCCATAAAGGTAACCGACAACTCATACAGGAGAATGAGCCATACAAAATGTTAGTTAATCCTGCAGTTCTGAAAATCTCTTTCTAAAGCTCAGCCCTTTGACTCCACCAAATCCATCAATACAGGCAAATGCAGTGGTCCAAGGCACCCTACCCTAATTCTCTTCCTGCTCTCCCATTCCAGGAATGAGAGTGTGTCCACCAAGGGCTGCTCTCATGTAATTTTTTTGTCCTAGTTTTGCAGTATCTTCCATTAGCAGAATACTGGCTATCAATCCAGCAAAACATGCATGCATTCAGCATGGTGAAACTGTGCTAGGAAGTGGTCAGGTCAGTCTACCCAAACTAAAGAATCTCCTGAAGGAAGACCCAAGGTAAATCTGCCTCTCTGAGCACACTTTAAGTGTCCACAACCTTGATCTTAAGACAAAGCCATTCCTTCTCCTCTCTGTTGAGCTACAATTTGATTACCAAGTCAAGGTCAACTACCAACAATGGCAAGATGAACTTTGCAGACCACTACCTATTTTACACAATTCCTTGGACTCTTAAGAGTACAGGATATATTTTTACCGAAAAGGAATTACAAGTCATATTTTATCTAAGTAGACGAAGCCATGTGACTGTTTCTTGTTCACTTTTTGGGAAGTGTTGATCATATAATTGATTCATATGCCATGACTCATTTTTATAAATATGAAACCCAAACACACAAACAAACGTGTGCAGAAACATATGCTTTAGTAATTGGGAAAAGGAATAATAGCTTCCTTTAGGAGGAATTTTATTTTTCTGTCTACCAGCAGAGGATTTAAATGGTTAGATGTGGCACATACTGGTCTTTGTATAATCTGTGTTTTTCCCTTTATAATTCTCTGCATGAGACAGACGTTAGTCAAAATAACAATTTTCATTCAGGTTTTAGCCAGTTGAAAATGAAGTTGCTTTGTAGTTTTCAAGCCCATAACACCTGTGAAAAAGAACAAGCTGTTTCTCCTGACAGTTCAAAGACATACAAAATTCCAGAATCTTCTCCATAGTTTCTGTGAACAGAATATACAGTTAATTATATAAACATAATTTTATCCTTACAGATGACGAATCTTAGTTGTCATGAATCTTGGGCAATTGAACAAATCCTTTGGCAATCAGTGAAAATGAATGTGTTTATATAGCCAAACATCAATTTTCTATTGTTGCAGGTTTATGGAGCGTTAGTGAGCTGGTTTTTAATAAAAAGTTTTGTAGTCTGTAAAAATAAAAAATGCTTATACCACCCTCACAAGAGAGCTGCAATGAAGGGACTATCAAATGTATGACTACTGCTTCATTCAACTCTTCTCCATGATTAAACAACTTGTCTAGTTCATAAATTCTTCTTGTTGCACTACAAATCCTACACTATGCAGGCAACTCCATTTGGGATCTGAGTTCCTTCACAGTACCACTGCACATTTCTAGGTCATCTTCTAGGAGTATCTGCTGAAAATCATGCACCAGCTGAAGCAGAGTAGATGAGTGTTACCCTCATTTACAGGGAACAAATTAAGATACCAGAGATTAATTAACATACCTGTGATCACTCTGGAGCTGGGAATTAAGGGATAGCTTTCCAAGTCTTACTGTAGTGTTTTAATCACCAAACCATGCTTCCCATCAATTTCAGAGTCTGTGCTGTTGAAAGGGGTATTTTTAAAAACAGAGAGAGTGTAATGGGAGCTATTGGAGGATGTAGAGAACAGGAGCCTTGTCACAGCCATTGTGCAGTGACTTTGCTTTTGGCTGCCAAAGGAGAAGGTAGCAATCAGTCAGTACTTTAAACAGGGGTGAAGCATCTTGACATTTCTCTTGTACACCACATTCTGGAATTCTTTACTTATACTCACTTAAAGATTTTAAAAACACACTTTCCCTACATAAGTAAAACAAATGTCATCTTGTCTTTGCTCAAATAAGAGAAGACAGTGTGTTCTCTCCTAATTTTGGTGAGATCTACACGGGAATTGTGTCACCTACTGTCAGCTCCATTGTGTGTTAGTAGGGCAGAACCAGTCAGAGCAGATGTTGGTTATGGTCAAAGGTTTCAACCAGTTCAGAACTGCTGGAATGGGTGGTCTGTTGCAGAGAGCTGATTACTTTTTGCCTTCTTCCTGAGAAAATTCCTGTTAATGTCAACATGAGCATTCACAGTAATAAAAGGTGCAGGATTTGGCATGTGCTTAGAAAAAAATGTGGCAAAGAACAACAGGCAATGTCACTTAGATATGTTTCCTTGCTTTATCTGGTGTTTCAGAGATGTTTCCTCCCCTTTAAAATTGCTGTTATCCACTCACCTGATAGCATTGCAGCATTTAAATATTGCTGAAAACAAATCATGCTGAACCAAACCTTGGGGCTTAAAAACCACCCATGTCCTGTAGCTTCATGTGGCAACACAGGCTTTTTGTAAGGACAGCTAACATAGAAAAGAGCCTCTGAAGTCAAATCTAAGCATTTGAACCTCACCACTGGTTTCTGCTGAAGAAATTGTCTTCTTTGCACTGAAATGCCAAAATAAGCAGTTCCCCCACCAGACAAATTTTTAGCAGTGCAGACTACAGCACCCAGCCCATAGATGTGAACTTCATAAGTAACTCTCCTTGTATCCCTGTGTATTGCACTGGACAAAAATGTAATATTACATCAATGAAAAACAGCAGCAAAAATTAAGAAAAAATGACGTTTTGGAGAAGTTAGTAGGTGATCTGTGATGACCAACACGTATCTCTGAGTTTCACAGGCACAGCAAGAATAAACTGCTGTGGTTATATAGCCTGTTTATTCCCTAAGTCTTCTCTGCATTCATTGCTATTTCTGAGAGTTGTGGGGAAAGGGTTCAGATGCCTAAACCTTGATATACATTTATATACGTCCCACTTCTCATTAAAGTGTTCCAAAGCCTAACTTACCTTGCAATGAGTAACATATACCTCTCCCTTAGGATGCATTTGTATTGTTTAATTTCTGCTCTGTGTATAGGTAGTCCTAAGCAGGAATAAAGTTACTTCTTAACCATCTTTTTACACAATTAGAAACATTCAGCTCCTTAAATATGAGTCTTTGGACAGTGTTTTCCAGAGTTCATCATACTTATGGATCTTCTCTGTATCCTTCCCACTTCTTGAGTAGTAAAGTTTTGAAGTAGGATGTATAATTCCAGCAGCAACTGAGGAAGCAGAAATAAAGGCTCCCTTTACTTACACTTGAGATTTCCAGTCTTTATGGGCAGTGATATTACACTGATTTTGACTCCACTGTTGCTGGGGGAAATTACAGGCAGCTGTTTATCTAGAAGAAGGTATGGATGTTTTTTTAGTGACACTGATTCCCAGATAAGACTCTCCTTCTTTAGGTAAGAGCCTGCCTTTTCACAGTGGAGATGTTCCATTATACATGCTGAAAAGTATGCTGCTCCCCTACATCTGAGCAATGCACATCACTTTGTTACAGTAAGCCACCCCTTTATTATTTATGAGTTCCCAAACTGTAGTTATTCAAGCTTTATGAGAAATGATTTTGTGTTTTCTTTCAGATAAATGAAAGAAATAATATTACAATATCAAAACTGATCCTTGCTTTAGAAACACCTGCTCATTACATTTTCAGATCACCCACTTGAGCATTTTGTAAACACCTGTAATATTGTTCTAATTTCTTAGTCAAAATGCCACGCAGAACATACAGAACAATCCCAGGAAGCTTACAGAAGTCTTTTAAACAAGCACCTTTATCTCATGCCCACAATCAAAATCTCCTTTTTTCTTATCTAGTTAGCATGGTTCTGTGTTTAACCTTTTTGACTAGTGCTGCTCACATTACTTATTTCAAATGAGTCTTGTAACAGCCTTTCAGTTGTTATGCTCAGGACTGATACTAGTCTGGAGTTCATTTACCACTTTTGCTCTTCTCTTTTCCCCACAGTCCTTTGAAACTTCCTTGTTGTTTCCAAAGTCATCAGGAATTAAACATCAGCCAACTGTTTTTAAACTCTTGGTAGGAATTAAACAAGAACTCCCACTCTGAGTCAAGAATGAAGGCATGAGCCAAGGTGTGGATTCTATTTCTAACTACAATCACTGAGTTTTGTAACATCTGGTAAACAACTTAAGGGAAGCCTCTTCTGGTTTTATATCCCATGTTCATACTTGGGCCATAATGTTCTGCCTTAGACCCAAAAATAACTTTGTCTTTTATAGGAGGCAGCTGTGTGTGCAATCTAAGGTGTTCAATGACCGTTCTTCCTACGTAAGATAAGTAGAACTAAAATGCACTGGATTTAAAAAAAAAATACAACCGGATTTATTTTGTTTCCTTCAGATCAACCAATATTATCAGCTAAGCTGCTTCTACTGTATTGTGTAAGTTTGTGCCCACTCATTTTGTACACAGGACTTCCACACAGCAGCAAAGGAAAGACAAGGTGTTTTATAAAATGGCAAGCCACAAGAACTGCCAGGAAAACAGAGTGGGAGCTATAGTATCTGATCTTCCTGTGGTTTACAGGGACCAGATTACAACCAAATCCCTTTTATTTTCTCTACTTTTGTCACATTGACAAGTATAGATACCACTACAAGTACCAGTGAAATTGCACTCCAGCACTGATAAATTAATGCCTGCCACAGTAGGCAGGACAATAAATTAGCAAGCAAATGAGCTTAAGGGAAAGGCTGTTGAATACATTTGCCTAAATAACTCCTGCACTGGCCATACTACATGATTCTATTCCCTGGGAATCAGCTCAGCCTGTTCTTAAACTCTTTAGCTAAGGCATGAGCTCAGAAGGCGAGGGAGGGTTAATTTTTGCTTTCCTAAAAGAAAAAGAAAAAACCCCAAGCATCATGCAAACTTTGCATGGTATTTTCTATTTTTCTCTTGGTCATTGATGTTTTTTGTTGTTTCTCCTTTGTTTTTTTCCTACAGAGAAACTGGAGAGCAGGGAAAGTGTTTAGGAAAGTAAATCCCTTAGCAGACATGTGAGCAAATCAGGATCTGCTGCAGGACCCCTCAGTCAGCCTCACCTGGCTGTGGCACATAAAAAACCCATCGCGTGAAGCTATCAGGAAAGGGGAGGGAGAGTTGCTATGAGACATTCTGCCCAGGAGCTTTTGCTGACTTTTCAAAACATAAAAATATAATGCATTGCAATAGGACGTATTTGAATAGGCTTGCTGCCATGTAGCATGTTTATAACCCATATTTATAGTCAAAATATCAGTGAAATACTAGACAAAAGCTGTTTAAAACCTGTGGCTCTTTGACCTGGAACATTTTATTTTCTTGCCCTTGGCAACGCTTGCTGAAGGCTCAGTTGTCCTGCCTCACCTGTGCCCAGACAGAAGGAAGGAGTGGCACGGATGTCACTTTTTCCTGAGGCCTCCCAAGCCATTGGCACAGTCCTGAAAGAAGCCTGGTATCCTGGTTGGTGGCACTGTTGCACAGACACCACACAAGCTGCCTTGCCTGCTATTTTTCACATGACTGAAGAATGCAAAGTCTTTAATCAGAATGGGGGGATTCCTTTGATTGGGCCCCATGAAAACCAAGATAAACGGGGAAGGTGTTAATCTCTGCATGAGCGTGATTGAGCAACTACATTTTGTTATTTGTTCCAGTGAGTTGTATAATCCTGCTTCCCAGTCATCCAAATAGGCTTTAGCATTGTCAACATGTTTTTCTTAATAGGATGATGCTATGAATTCATGTCTATGCAAGACTGGAAAGCCAGATTACATGCCTCAAGAGACTATATATTGGTTTTAGCTGTCAGTGAAATCTGTTTATTTCAATGAAAAGGACAGAGCCTCGAGGCCATTTTAGACTCTGTGATAGTGTGCCCCATATAAGACCCCTCACAAACTTTGGAGAAGCCACTCATTTAGAGCATTATATAAGTGTTTTGTTTGTTTTTTTTAAAGTTTCAGCTGTTTCTTTTCCAAAAGAAATAGTACTGTAAGATTAACACCCGGTAACCCTACTGTTAATTCAGAAATTTGCAATACTAAATACAGGTCGGTGCATCTTCCCCTTCAAAAAAAACCTCTTTAGTAAGTGCTGCTTTGCCAGGTTTCAGGTGTTATTCTGTGACATGATTAGTGAGATGGCCTGCAATTATATCCCTTCAGAGGAGGAGCTGCTTCTGCTCCTCCTCATTCTGCTAATGAGTTGCTTCTCATTAGCAAAAAATTTGCAACATATTGTGAGGGTAAGTTTTAGTCTCTTGCCAGAAGTAAGGGGACCCTGGGCTGATCATGAACCAGTTGTGAATTTTGAAAGGAATAAGTCATTATTAATCAAAGCATCATCACACTACAGAAGTCACATTTCACCAGCCCTCCTGAGGCCTTTCTAGCTCTCTAGAATTACATCTTCGAGTAGCATCTGCAGCTGCAACCAAAGTGGAGGGAACAGAACACTTTCCTTTGTTGGCATGCCTGGCAGTATTGGCATGTGCTACCATGTGCCAGAGCTCCATAGCATGAGGAAATTCTGACAGAGCTGCATTTTCAACTCAGTGAACCCCACTTCACTGATATTTTGTGTGAGTCCCTCATTTCAGCTAGAACTGGATGGGGGAAGGGTATTTTAAAAATATTTATACAAAAAGAAATGTGGTTTCGCCCATCAATATATACTTTCTCTCAGAGCTGTGCATGGAAGGAACACAGTACGTAAAAAGAGTTTAAAATTTTGGTCACGCATCATTCCTGTTTGCATTGTTAAATGTAAGGTTCTGACAAAGGACACTGAATTGCAAGAAGCTTTGCATTACACATAAATATGCCCCTGTGGGCTTCTATCACCTGCTTCCTATCCCTGTATTTTCTTATTATTATATTATTAGACTTAATATATAATATATTACATATTAAATTCTATAATATACTATATAGCAATAATGATTATAAAAATGTGTTCTTACTTCTACTCTTACTTGCATATTTTCAGGAAGATCAGAAGGTCATGAAATCATCAAATGGTTTGGGTTGAAGGAGATCTTAAAGATCATATGGTTCCAATCCCCCTGCCGTTGGCAAGGACACCTTACATTAGATCAGGTTGCTCAGAGCCCCACCCGCCCAGCCTGGCCTTGGACACTTCAGGATTGGGCCATCCATGGCTTCTGTTCCAGTGCCAAAGGGCTGAGTCTGTTTCTGTTCATTCTGTGTGTGAGGGACTGACAAAAGGGTCACGCTACTCTTCTCAGCCTGAGTATGACCAGGGCAGAATGAGGACTTTCTGGGGATTGCAGCCTGCACAGACCACAGTGACAGCCTGACTTTAGTCACTCAACTCTCAGTATGTAGACTTGAATCCTTACTCAACTGCCTCAGCTCTTCTGTTTTGACCAGTCTCAGTTTCTGTCTAGGATAGGGGAAAGGATACACAGGGCGGGAACAAAATGTTACTATGCTCTTTTATCCCTCCAGTAGCTCATTACTGACTGTGTGAGTGATGTAAAGGAGTCCTGGCTCACACTGATTTCAAATTCAGATGTGTGCTGAGCACAGAAGCAGCAAGAGCTAGCTGTAAAAGGTAGAAAGATTGCCTTCTCTGTTTGCCACTTGGTATCAAGAAGAGGAGACAGAATAGTATTTAGTGTCCAAAAAGAAGAAAAAAGAGTGATACTCTATGGCCTGATCATTGATTTAACAGGATCAGATTGTATTTTCATATTTACATGTACAGACAAGGACCAGCAGAAAAGAGACAGACTAATTCAAACCCTTGAGAAATACAAGAAGGATCTTGTACATGGTCTTCCTGCCTCACCAGTCAAGTGCAGAAGTATTCCTCCAAACCAACAGAAGGTATGTGATGTTTTGACAGCTTTAGACCTGTCACACAGGTGGCATTGAGCCACATGAAAAAGCCCATTTTCCCCTTACTTAGCTGTTCTATGTGGTGTGGGGAGTGCCTGTAGCACAGCAGTTACATGCAGGTTTGTTCATTGTGGCTTTTTATAGTCTAGTCAAGCAGAGATAATATTTAACTCAGTTTTGCCACCTGGCACCTGTCCTCCCACTGAACCATTTCTGTCCCTATATGGCCTACAGTGACAGGAACCCATGTTATGGCTGTGTGCATGTGACTAAAATGCGTTGAAGAGAACACAGTGCTTTCAAGAGAATTCCAATATTTTTCTGTATTCCCATACTGTGCGTTGTTTCACAGTATTCCCTGAATTTTAGAACATTACTTAATGGCAAAATCAAGAGCCTAAAGTAATTAATGCTATTTCTATATATTCTGCCAGATGCCAGAAACTGGACAACCCCATATTAATGTGAGTAGAACTTTTCTTCACGAAATTCTGTCAGTGGACCTCACCTCAACAAATTCCTGCAATACATTTCATCCTACCATAGTCCAGTGTCTCTCTCAGACAAAAATTCCTCATCAGACTATATTTAGATTGTATAATTTGAGAATCATAGTGGGTTTACCACTAGATTTCCAATTACATTGTTTGCAAACATCATCCAGTTCAAACGTGCATGATTTTGTTTTGTAAAATCTTTCTCCTGGTGAAATGAATAGCAAAACAATAGATCACAATTCCACCTATGGTATTTGTGAGGAAAGCAGTGGCTCTGTTTGACTTCAAACTCATGAGATGATACCGTGCTCATACGTGCACAGGCACACAAGGAGAGAGAACAGAAGATACCATTGAAGGAGGACTGTGAGACTGCCATTGAGTCATCAATTCCATAGGTGATAATACAGTGTCCAAAGAAGAAAAAAGTCTCCTGTCCTCCCTCTGTCAACTCTGGCAAGGAAAATGAGATTTCTGTCATTTCCCAAGACTACTTGTTATTAGAAACTTCAGTTTAGCAAAGAGAATGAAGGAAAAGGAAACTAGGTAAAGGACTGGTTAATTAGCTCAAGCACAGTGGCAGGATGGCTTTACTAATTAATCACTAACAGTGGTTCCCAGAACTGATCAAGTCAGTTACACCTCTTAAAACCAATTGAGCCCGTTTGAAAACAGTTTCTTAAAATTCCTCTTGTGTGAGCTACTTTGTAGGAAAAAGCGTCTCTAGCGAATTCTCATGTAATTTTTTCTATCAGTTTTGTTCTTTAACTTACAGACAAACTGGGCACTGTTGGAAAATGGTCACCCACTGTCTGGTCAGAGCAACTACCCCCGGACAAAGAGAGAGCATGCCCGCTCTCTATCATGTCAGAAGTTCACTTCAAGGACTCTGCTGCTGGCTCCTGCTGCAAGAAAGACTATCCCAAATACTGCTCTGTGTGCTTTGTCTCAGACACCAGTTCACAGTGCTAGTGCCCACACATCATCTGCTTCACCCCTCCTGCAGCCTCACATGCCTTTGGGCACTCACAACAGGAAGAAGGCATTTCAAAACTCTGGTCATAAAACCTACTCTGGGGACCTCCTTGACAAACATGCAATTTACTTTACAGAAAAAAAGCAGTGTTTTACCCCTCGGATCTTGAAGACATCGCATCAACCTTTTCTTGTAAAATACAGGCATTATCATCCTCCTTCCAGAAAAAGGAGCTCCTCCCCGGGCAGACCATCAATTAAATCAGCAGGTATCAACAACAAAAAGAAAGAAGGCTTGCACAGGTACTGACATCAGTACTAAAAGCTATACAATTTTATTTTCAAATGCATCATTTGAATCATAACTGTTTCTCACTGTGCTTTTAATCTTTCAGATTTTTAGAGGATGAACATATGAGACCACATTCTGTTCATTTTACTCAGCAGCCAGTTGAGGTTAGTGTATCCAGTGAGTTACAAAGAAAAAAGGGCAGAAAACACTGCTCATATACAAAAGTTGTCCTAGTTACATGGAAATGAAATGGATAATGGATTCAGTGGCATTGGAGAATCTTTGTTAAGAGCAAAATATTCAACTATCTTATGAGAAGTGGCTAAAGTTGTAATTGAGAAATCCATCACACAGAGCTAGACTCAACAGTTATCTGTGAATAAAACAGGGACAGCTAAAGAAACTAGTCTCTCTGAGAAACACAAATGAGACACTATGTGTTGTAGAAAACAGTGTATCCCAACACAAATCTGCTCTTCTGAAAGCAGAGCTCTTTCCTACTTGACTGAACTGCTTTTTGGTTGGTTTACAGCCTTTCATTCCATCCAAATAATAACTTGGAGCCCAGAAACGTCCAGACAAAGTGCTATTCACTCAGTCTATGGTCACTACTGTAGAATGCCATGCAAGATTTTGTCTGGAAGTTGCACTCCATTAGTCGTCTGGATTTTCAAGATGAATGGAGGATTGATTTAGGAAATTTTCATGCACTTAAAAATAAGGGCTCCTTAATAATAGCCAAAGCCATGCATGATAGAGCAGTTTTGTATAATTCCTTGGCCCACATGCCCCTTTTCAGAAGCCCTGCTGAATTTCTACATAGCTCAGCCAAGGAAGCACATGCATGATTTGTGATAGCCTTGTGCTTGATAGTACTATTTCAGTCCTTGTTCCAACCACCAAAAACTTCATTTAACAGTATTACCAAGAGAAGCTCCTGCTCTTATTTGATGACCTGATCTGATTTTCTAAGTCCTCTTTCAAAAGGATTGTATGTGTACTTCGAAAGAAAATGCTGTTGTGTTTGTATGGAATCTGTAAAGATTTCCAATTTTGACAGAAATTCTGATTTTCTTTATACTTGCATCATTTCTCTCAGGTTATACAAGCTGATTTCCATTTTTGCTAACATGAGCCTATCCAATAATAATAATATTGTTCATTATTTACATGAGTGATTGGTACCCAAGATGTTTATTTCACATGAGCTGGAATGTGGTATAGTTGTGGTTTTGATATATCGTGGAATCAGATTATTTCCCTGGTACTCTGAATGGAAATAAATAATGTTAATACAAAGACAATTAAACAAATTATTTACTTTTTTATCCATTTCATTTTTGTGGCAGAACCATGAATTGTGGAATAACGATTCTGATATGCCACTTTCTCCAGGATTACAACTTCAAGAAGTGTAAGTCAAATATTTGTCCCTTTTAAGTATTTCTAAGTTTCCTATCAAAATATTAAAGTAGAAATCTAGTGGAAAATTGAAAACATGGCACAAGAACCTGTTACCAATGGCTTTATGCAGTGAGTAGAGGGATTCTTTGGGAATAAAGGATTCAGCTACTTGCTTGGGAAATGTGGGATCAGAAAGTTGGAAGAGCTTTTCTGGGCCATGTCATCCCTCTTACTGTAGGCAAGCCAAATATGTTAAGACTAATTAATAAATAAACAATGTTAAAATTATCTTATGGTACCTACACTTTGTTCACTGGAACCACTTTTAACTGATTATTCACAAAATCTTTTAGATTAATGAAATGAATGGATTAGAATATTTTGGGAGCTAATCAACAGAATTGTCAAAATCAGTCATTTTAAAACTTAAAAGCCTGTGTAAAAATGCTGACTAGTAAATAGGTTAACCACTTCTGTTTTAATTACTCTAAAACTACTACCTCTTTGGTTGGTATTGTAAACCTTATTTGTATTCCATGTATATTAAAGTAAGACACTGACAGTTTGTGTGTTTTCATAGAGAAGAAGAGTACCTTTGTTTTCTCCAGGATCTTACAAATGATATTTTGATTAGAAATTGTTATCAAAAAGAGTAAGTGCTTTGCCTTTAATATTTATTCCTTTGAGAAACAAAATTCTGACAAATCAGTGTAATGAACTGGTGATTTTAATGACAGCAAAGTGTAACTCTGATTCAGTTTAATTGGATGAATGTTTTTGTGACTGTACTGTATGGGAGTCATGATCTAAATTGAGTAGCTGAACAGAAAATACTCTCAGCCAGCCTCGTGCTTCCCACTGACTTCTAGTAGAAACATGGAAATATCATATTCACTAACCCTGTTCCCAAGCTCATTCCTTTATACAGGATAGTGATTGATATTATTGTTATAACTGTCTCATTCCAGTTCCCAGCCAAACTTGAGCTAGCAACCCATGGAGTCTTCCCTAGCAAAGTTTATCAGAGCAAGAATCTGTGTTTAGAGTTCTTCCTCCCTCCTATCAAAACAAAATAAATAAATGCAATGATTGCTTTCTTTAGGATATGTGCAGTCTCAAGTTAATGATCCACACATAAAGGTTAGAGCCAAGCACACCTCATGCTGCTGGTGTCTAAATGCAGCTGTGATAAACCACAGAGCTGCTTATA